>NC_063044.1:24587570-24698724 GCF_018812025.1 Megalobrama amblycephala
CTGCTGTCGAATCACAACACAGGAACCGCTGGCACAATCAGAACTCGTTACATATTTCTGAAGGAGGGACTTCATAGAACAAGGAAGTCATCAGCCCGTTTTTATGACAGTGGAAACAGCGGTATACAGATAAGTAAATTATGTGAAAAATACGTTTTTTTACACGCGAAACATGAACACATGTTATATTGCACACTATAAACACAATCAAAGCTTCAAAAAACCATGAAAAACGGGACCTTTAACACTGGCGTTTTTGCTGTGTACACTAGAATGAGATAAACAAGAGAAGAAAATGATATTTACATTTACATTGGATACAGCGGATCTCTACAGATATCAAGTGTTTTGTCAAGTGTCAGTTTCTGTTGACATGGGATGCAAATCTGAAAATTCTCAAAAATTAACACTGACAGAGTGATCAGACGAAAATGTCTAATGTGTTTGATCAATAGGACGAGTGTCATAATTCATAATTTGCGTACGGTTCACTCTTGATCATTATATGAACATCAGAATAAAAGCAGCTGTTGATTGTGTCTCATCAGCTCCTGTGATTCTGGATCCAAACACTGCAAATCCACATCTCATCCTGTCTGATGATCTGACCGGTGTGAGATACAGCTTGAACAGTCAACTGCTACCTGATAATCCTGAGAGATTTGACGAGTATTCATGTGTTCTGGGTTCAGAGGGTTTTAACTCAGGGACACACTGCTGGGATGTGGAGGTTAAAGAGAGTTTGTACTGGAGTCTTGGAGTAACTACAGCATCAAACCAGAGGAAGGGACTAGTTTTCTTTAATTCTGATGTCTGTTGGGTGCAGTATGGACTAGATGAACGGGTTGGTTTTCCTGTTAAACAGAAGCTTGAGAAGGTTAGAGTTCACCTGGACTATGACAGAGGAACAGTGTCATTCTCTGATCCTGTAACTAACACAAATCTACACACATTCACAACCACCTTTACTGACACAGTCTTTCCTTTCTTCTGGTGTCATGATTTGAAAATTTTACCAGTTACATTGCATCTGATAGAAGAGATCTGACATGCCTCCTGGAGGTCATAGGCCCAAGCAGGCTCACAGAAATCTGGTCTTCCACAAACCATTAACAACTTGTATTCTCCTATTGATGTTGGCCAAAATGTTTGGTGACATATTCCTTAAACATCAAAGAGATTCCACAGGGGGAGACCTGACATCATCCCCACAAGGAGAAGATCTGATTCTTGAACAAATCATTCTTTTCAGTCAATTTGCAGCCAGGAATTTGCTGAGCTGGTTCACAAAACCAAAATAAATCGAAGTTTAGTTGTGGGTTGATGACACAAGATGCAGAATTAGAGACAACTCTAGGAGCCACTAGATCTGTTACTGAACCAAAGAACCGCTTTGAAATGAATGAATTAAACCAACAGGCAGATTCAGAAGTCAGCGATTCAATCATGTCTGACTCAAAAGAACCAATGAGCCGGTTCAACTGTTTTCCTAGTATTACAGAGGACTTGTCGTCTGTTGTGACTAGTGTTGTCAGAAGTATTGGTACTTCAGTATCAAGTCTGTACTGAAATTTTAAACGTACTGGGTCAACTTGGTACAATGAGTAGATAGGCAAGATAGGTGGTTGTTTTTAAATGTGCCTGTGCATTTAGTATTTGTGTGGGCACAAGAAAAGTATCCAGTGTTTCTATTTACAATGTGTTTTTTGAAGTGTTGAGCATTTTAGAAATGCAATGGCCAATGAGACATGTTTAAGTTTAAGTTAATCAGAATCTGCTCAACGCTGCTAAAAATGCCAGAGTTTATGTTCTACACACTCATGAATCCTTTCATTACAATGTATAAACACAATGTAAGTATAAGATTCATTGTGCAGTGTAGGCAGCTTCTTCGATTATAACTGGAGTTTTCACATAAGTGTAGAACTCTGATCTTACACTCGCAACTTAAGTGATTGACAGCTCTTTGCTTGCTTTCTGTATAACCCGTTTGTAAATTGAAGAAAAGTTGTATTTTTCATGCTGCTGAGTACACATTGCACTGTGATAACCACAATTAATTGTGGGATTGAATCCGAAACTGCAATGACTGACATAGTGATAACCATAGCAATAAACAGGAAATAAAAATCTGATACTGTATGCCAAAATAGATATATGCATCAAGTCTTGGAGTATGTATATACAGACTTTCCACTTGTTTTATGTAATGTTTCTGTTTTTTTGTTTGTTTTTTTTACTTGACCTTTTTAAAGGAATGTTTACTCAATCTATATATGAAGGCCACATGCTGTTTTAATGTACTACTTATTATTATCATTAATAATTAACTCATTTATTTAACATTTTTTTATTTTTAAATATTTGTATAGTTCCAATAGGTTTGCTATGGTACCAAAATACCAAGAATCATGAAACTGTACTGGTGTTGCACAGACTGCTGAAGTTTTGGTCCTGAATAAAACATTTATAAAACCACAGATCTTTGTTTCTGTGCTGTTTTTGAATTATTAAAACATATTTGCAGATGAAGGTCTTGAGACTTAGAATTAGTAGACATTTTACTTTATGATGTTACTAAAACAAATTAATAACATTCGCAACATTAGATCTCACTCTGACCTTCCCTTTGGTTCTAAATAAATTGAAACCTTTGTTACGCCTTCTCTCAAGACCTTATGTGAACAAAGTCATGCCCATTAATCCGGAGGTGGAGCTTTCCGCACTATAAAAGTGGGATGAACTTCCATGTCGTCCTCTTATCTTTCTCGCCTTAGAGACCAGGTACAGGTTGGAAAACTGAATTAAAAATCGATTATCTCACATTCAATTCATCATTTAAGTGGTGCAGGTGCCTTGTGTCCCTGAGAATTTTGGTGATTTTATTGCATTATATTTTAGCTTGCTAGTATGCCAGCTATACAGTGTTGGTGGTACTTCTGTTTTTCTTTCAGATATCCATCAATGAAAAAAAAAATGTAAACATAATTCTATTACAAAGTTTGGTGAGTATTAAAGGGATAGTTCACCCAAAAATGAAAATTATTCCATGATTTACTCATACTCAAGCCATGTTTATGACTATCTTCTTTCAGACAAACACAATCAGAGATATATTTAAAAATATCCTCAGTCCTCCAAGGTTGGTAATAGCTGTCAATGACTGTCCAAATTTTGAAGACAAAAAAAAACAACAACAAAAAAATGAATCTATAGGCCCAAATACTCTCCTCCCATAAATTTTGCATCTGAAAGGGAAACTCCTACAAATGCATATGCAATAAGTTCAGCCACAAAAATAACTGACCAAACAATCATCACTCAGTTAACCACATAATTATCCAATATTTAACTCTAACACTGCTTCAGTGTCACTTTTAACACACTTCTGGTGGACCCTATATGAACACAGAACGCTATTAATTTAAGATGGGGGATTTTGTTGTGCAGGTTCCTTTTTAGTCGGTGGAGTTCGACGTTACATCAGATCATTCTGATGAATGGGGCTTTCGGGCGAAACCAAGACGTTAATTTACTTCCTGAATAAGCGCGCAGTACATGCTGCACCCCAATTTGCCTACTTATACTACAGCCTAAAAGTATGCACTTTTTTTGTGTGAAGAAAAAGTACATACTTTTTAGTGTGTAGCAGAAGAGTATTCAAGCTTTGTGACATACAATCAAGTTATAAAATTGCATCTTTAACGGATGCTCTGTTGCATAGTTACACGCATTCTGTCACCGTAAACTGACCTGTCAATCATCTTGTCACAATTAACATCCTCTACATTTGGCATACTCTTTTCAACATACTATGCTTTGGGACACATTTATTCTAATTTCACATACTATTTAGGATGGATGGTATGCATGTTGGGATGCAGGGCCGGTTTCTTTCACATTCATGAGAATCGCGACACAGTTCCAGTGCAACCAACCTCCTACAGGAGGTCTGTTGTTTTCGTCTGCTAAATTTAACATATACGCCCTCATATTTGTTCAGGAGTTTGATGATGCTGAGTGTTTGTCTTCTCATTGGTCGCCAGTGGAATTAAAGCAAGTACACCTGGCTGCAGCCTGCAGAACAGGACAAGGCTGCACGTGTCGCTCCGCCCCATGCCTACTCTGATTGGCTTGATCGTTTTTCATAGGCATACATGATAGGAAATATGTTCGTAGTCTATGTTGGATGGAGTATATCTCATTCAAATCTATATGATCTGGAAAAGCTGTGCAGTTTCATAAAGCCTTTATTATAATGCACGGAAGATCCACGTTGTCAACAAATGGAATATAAGCAGATGATATGAGCAGATATTCAATACGCAAATAGCTCTTGTGGCGGGCTGAAAAGAATGTGTAATCTTTAACACCATAATTTCTCAACCGCCATATATCACATACCTTTACTTGATTTATGAAGTCGTTAAACAACTTTGAAGAAGCCGGGTCAGATAAATATTTTCGTGGACCTATCAAGTGAGGGGTTATGGACCGCATTGAAGTCGCCCCCTATAACAAGGTGATATTCATTATGACTCCGTATTGTTATGGATGAGATGCTGGTAAAATGCATTATCATATTAGTTGGAGCATACACTGAGACAAAGGCGCATTTAATATTGGTCCAAGTACATGGTGTAATACAACCATCCGCATCACCCTTCGAACTATGTATGGAAAAGGGAAGGCGCCGGGACAACCAATATCAAACACCATCTTATTTTTCTTTACAGATGAAGAAAATTGAGGCTATTTTAAAATGTCAATGATGTCAATGTTCTGAAAATGATATACGTCACAGGCTTTTAAATGAGATTCCTGTATTAATGCAACAGGCACGTTTAGATCTTAAATAATCCATTTAGTTCTCTTAACAGCGCCGTTTAAACCATTGACATTCCAAGATACTATATTGAGAGCCATAAATCAGACACCATAACGCAAGACATATTAAGTGTGTAACAAAAAAGACTACACTTATAAGAGTAATTCAGGGCATCTGGAACATTGAGGGAACAAAAATAAGAACTGAATGAGAAGGCAGAAAGAAGAGAACAAGAATAAAGTCTACTGCCTGCCTGTTTAACAACTTTGTCTGTATATGTGGCCAGTATAGTTGATCACTCAAGTGGAAGAACTGACTCGGCATACCGGTTCACCGATGTGATGCTCGGTATAGTCGCTGCGTTTGACGAGTCTTTTAATCAGTTGCTTTGGTTTGCAGGCTGGCATCCGTTATCATTACAGCTGGTACATCAACCGATGCATGCAGAGGTAATGTGGATTCCTTGTGCTGGGAAGCATAAGATTCCACTTCGGCCGGCGTTTCCAGAAGGGAGGTTGATCCGCGATGTGTCACCTTAATCATAGTGGGGTAACTCATGAAGGAAGGGATCCCAAGTTGCGTGAGTTTTTTCCTAGCCTGATTCATTTCACGTCTTTTCATGGCAGTTTGGTTGCTGTAATTGGGGAAGAAAAGAAGCAAACTGCTTTTGTGAAGTATTGGACCGGCGGCTCGGGCTCCTTTGAGAATCACGTTTCTGTCCTGAAAGTTTAGTAGTTTAAAGATCAGTGTTCGCGGACCTTTCCTGTTGCTGTCACTAGTGTAGATGTGATGCGCCCTTTCTATCTCGACTGATTTGTTTTTAAGGGAAGGAATCCACTTAGATAGCTGTGTTTGCACGAAGCCCACAGGGTCAGTGCTCTTTTCTCTAAGGCCAATGAAACGAATGTTGCATTGCCGACTCTTATCTTCCAGTCTCGCCATCTTATCTTGTAGCATGTCTACAGCTAGCTTAACTTCGGCCGAATCCTGCTTTACTTTCCGAACCACTGACTGAATGTTTTCAAAGTTGTTACTGATTAACTTCATCTCTCTCTCCAAGAAACCAATTCTTTCAGCAACAGGTTGAAATTCCTCCTTGAAGATTTCTCAAACGATACCAAACTGTAGTTTTAGCTCGTCGGCCACCATGCTGCGCAACGCTTCATTTTCTGCCGCTTCATTTTCTTCATTTAGCCGTTTTTTTTCTCTGGAGAGGACAGTAAAAGCTGTCATTTAGCCATCACACACTGGTAAAAGAACCCAAGGAGCAAATATTATTGATTTATAACAAAGCTATAACTCAAAAAGATGATTTATCAGTGCCGAGTAGGGGAGCTCAAGCGGACTCCCTTACAAATTGACGAAGACTCAAGCGGCCATCCCTTAAAGATTATTGCAGTTTTTACATATAGAAAACTGCAGTTTTTTGGACACAAAAAAACTGCAATATTGCAGTATAGCTGCAATACAACTGTAGTTTTACTGCAGGTGTACTTCAATATACTGCAGTTCTTTTTTGTAAGGGATCTCTGTCAGTAGGTCACGTGATCTCCTACATGATACTTCTTGCTTTCATCCTGCGCTTATCATTTACTTCCCCCCACTTTAAACCTATCAAATCCACATGATGTTCTGCTGTTCTCTTTTGAATGGGAACTCATTGCATCCACTGGAGGGCACAATGGGTAATGCCTCTGATATGACTGGTGTTTGAAGTCTAAAACTCATGAATGAACTTGACATTTTTCTTTGTTTTCATATCTCAAAAAGTTTTTGTTTTGCTATGTATACACACAAGCTTTTTTTAATTGATTTTAACCAGAGCATGTGAGCGGAGTGGGAGCGGAACGGTAATATTTCCTTAAGAGCTCAGAGCGCCTTTCTGAAGATTCCGCTCCGCTCGCTCAATACGCTCAGCGCCGCTCGCTCAACCCAGAATGCCCGCAAAATCTTCAGCATCCCCAGTGGTTCTTCCAGCGCTGAACGAGTGTTTTCTGCCGCTGGATTGCTTTCCCGGGCACACCGAATGAGCCTGAAGCCTGACACTTTGTCCAAGCTAATGTTTCTTAAAGTGAATTCTAAAATCCAGTAAACATCAAGAGACGTTTTAATAGACCACAGTTCCCCGCAGTTATGGTCTATTTTAACTTGACACTAGAAAGTGTTTCTTTCAGCGACGTCAGTTCATAATCTAAGCATTCTTTAAGTGCATTTTATCTTGTTTATGCTTCTCACAGGCTTTATAATCAAAATGTGTTTTGTAAAGATCTACGCATATTTCATCTCGTGTGTGTGCGTCTGTTTTAATGAACCTGTTTTGAATGTTCTATTGCACAACAACGGCAGCTAGCCTATTTTCACGGAAATAAAAGTTAACGAAAATCAAATACACTTTTTCAGTTTTTGCATTTTAGGCATGTTTGCTAAGGTTAGATTAATATATTTAATACATTTTAATTAATACAATTAATAAAATTAAGAAGAATGTAAGAATTTCGTTTTGAAACATGATAATTGCTATTTATCAGCAACTCAGCATGAATAATTTTATACAATTATCCAAGAATTTCGGTACAAACAGTAAACAATTAGGCCTACTAGAGCAATTTTATGTCGGAGCGGGATCTGAGCGAGAATTGGTTTACGGCGACTCGGCGAGCGTGAACGGAATATTAACGGAGCGCTTGCTTGGGCGGTTGAGCGACTGAGTGGAGCGCACGTCCATAGAGCGGAAAACGTAGCGGAGCGTCACACCGCTCCGCTTCGCTCACATGCTCTGATTTTAACTGATTTGTGAACAGATCCTTTGAAAAAGGAGGCAAATCTCTTTGATTTTTTGAAAATTTTCACCAGTTAGAATTTTTACTTTATTCAAAACTGCGGATGACATTGATTAATAACGTAATCATAACTGAAACTATTTGCATTTTCATTTACTTTCAAAAGAGGGAGCAAAAAAATAAAGATAATTATGAATTTTACAATAAATTAAATGTTTTAATCTTATGTTGTTTTCCTTTACATAGTGTGTTAAATATAGAAATATGCAAGCAAAAACGTCTCGGTTACGTGTGTAACCCTCGTTCCCTGAAGGAGGGAACGGAGACGTACGTCAGTAGTGACTGACGAATTGGGATATCGCTAAAGAGCCCTATCAGCTTCGAGTGAACTAAAACAAGCCAATGGAATTGGCGTGCGATATTTGCATAATGCGCACCGCCTCCGACAGGTGTATATAAATAGGAAGCAGATGCAATCGCACTCTGTTTTTCGCTGAGGAGACAACTAGTGTCCGCACAACAGCGAGGGTACAGAAACTGTGGCGACGGGACGTACGTCTCCGTTCCCTCCTTCAGGGAACGAGGGTTACACACGTAACCAAGACGTTCCCTTTCAGTCGGTCACGTTCGACGTACGTCAGTAGTGACCGACGAATTGGGATCCCAAATAAAGCGCCACAGTTACGAAACCCCTTCCAGTGCCCAGCGCAAGCTCTAGCCACCCGTCGCACCAATTGGGACGGTGAAGAGGGCGAGCTTACACCGAGAGAGTCTACTGCTGTTCCGACATACCCGCTAAGTAAACTAGACTACACTGGGGAAGTGAACCAGTAGGGGACGCTGCGGAGGCCACTACCTACCCAATGGGGGAGGAGTTTACATGGAGAATACACATAATGGACTGGCCCGGGGGGCAGTACGCATATGGAGTCCCTGGGATGGCTCCACTTGGGTAGGGGGAGACTCATCTGACAGGTGACAGCAGAGCTGGCTCTGCTGAGGGAAAGACACAGACTCGCCGTAGGGAGTCCGGCATCAGACACTCCGCAATGTCCGAGCCGAAGGGGGGGGGGAGGAACTCGACAGGGTTCGCCAAGCGGGGAACACGACTGGAGTCAATAGATGCACGTATCCGGCCCAGGGGGCGGGAATGGCATTGCAAGCCGACACTTAGAGCGGGTTCAACGCGTCTACCGGCTAGTGGAAGCGAGTACACGGGAAGATACCGGCTCTACACGTAGGCTATAGAATCTAGCGAACGTGTTAGGTGTCGCCCAGCCCGCAGCTCTACAGATATCTGTCAGCGAGGCACCATGAGCCAACGCCCAGGAAGAGGCCACTCCTCTGGTGGAGTGGGCTCTCAACCCAAGCGGACAAGGCACGCCTTGGGAATCGTACGCCAAGACGATGGCATCCACTATCCAGTGGGCCATCCTCTGCTTAGAGACAGTCTTTCCCTTCTGCTGGCCTCCGTAACAGACGAAGAGCTGATCTGAGGTCCTGAAGCTTCGCGTTCTGTCCACGTACACACGCAGAACGCGGACGGGACAGAGCAAAGCTAGGGCTGGGTTTGCCTCCTCCGAAGGCAGCGCTTGCAGGTTCACTACCTGATCTCTGAAGGGAGTGGTAGGAACCTTGGGCACATATCCGGGCCGGGGTCTCAGGATGACGTGAGAGTCACCGGGCCCGAACTCCAGGCACGATTCGTCGACCGAAAATGCGTGCAGATCCCCTACCCTCTTAAGCGAAGCCAATGCAACCAGGAGGACGGTCTTGAGAGACTTTTAACTCGACTTTTTAACTTGAGAGTACTTTTAACTCGACTGACTGCAGAGGCTCGAAGGGATGACCACGGAGAGATGTAAGAACCAGGGTCAGATCCCAAGAGGGTATGGAGGAAGGGCGAGAAGGATTCAGTCTCCTCGCCCCCTCAGGAACCTGACGATCAGATCGTGTTTCCCCAGGGACTTACCCTCAACTGCATGGTGATGTGCAGCGATAGTGGCAACATACACCTTGAGGGTGGAGCTCCAAGCCCTCTTGCAGGAAGGAAAGCACAGATTTGACCAAGCATGATCGGGGGTCCTCTCGGCGAGAGGAGCACCATTCAACGAATAGGTTCCACTTCAGCGTGTAGAGGCTCCTCGTGGAAGGAGCTCTAGCGGAAGTATGGTGCTACGACCGCTTGCGGGAGATCACTCGAACCTCGCATCCCGCCAGGGACCACGTGGAGGTTCCACAGGTCGGGACGCGGGTGCAAGGGTGCCCCGTCTCTGAGTCAGGAGGTCCTTCCTCAGAGGAATCGGCCAAGGAGGGCTTCTGAGGAGCATCAGGTCCGAAAACCAGGTCCGAGTGGGCCAATACGGAGCCACTAACAAGACCTGCTCCTCGTCCTTGACCTTGCACAGGAGCTGTGCAGAGGCTCACTGGGGGAAAGCATATTTGCGCAGACCCCGGGGCCAGCTGTGTGCCAGCATGTGCCGAGCGTGTGCCGGTCAGGGAATAGAACCAGCAGTGGGCAGTTTCTGGGGAGGCACAGGTCACTGGCCTCGCCGAAGTGCTGCCAATCAGCTAACCCTGGGATGGAGGCCACTCGCCCGCAAGTGGAGGCTGCCATGACAGCTATCGGCTGACGGTTGAGCACACCTGGGACATGAATGGCACGAAGTGACCTCAATGCTTCTGACTCCATAACAAGAATGGCGGGCGAGTTCAATGCGACGGGAGCGTAGACCACCTTGATGGTTGATGTACGCAACGGCCGCAGTGCTGTCTGAGCGGACCATACGTACTTGTCTGACAGCAGCTCCTTGAAGAGGCCCAGTGCAAGACGTACTGCTAGCAACTCCAGGCAATTGATATGCCAATGCAGTTGAGGCCCCGTCCACAGACCCGACACTGCATGCCCATTGTACGTGGCCCCCCATCCGGTGGCAGAGGCATCTGTGGAGACCACAGCATGCCTGGACACCTGTTCCAAGGGCTCTCCTGCCCGCAGGAACGGGGGTCCGACCACCGGGTGAGGGTGCGACGGCAGCTCGGTGTCACGGGGACACGGAGCGTACCGCGCTGCCACGCCCATCTCGGGACCCGGCCGCGGAGCCAGTGTTGAAGCCTGCAGTGTGACCGCGGCTGCAGATGCCATATGCCCCAGGAGCCTCTGAAAAAGTTTCAGTGGGGCCGCTGTCCTGCGCTTGAGCGTAACTCAGGCAGGTCAACACCGACTGGACGCGCTCCTTGAGAGGCGCGCAGTCCGGGCGACCGAGTCTAGCTCGAGACCGAGATAAGAGATCCTCTGCCCGGGGTGTTTGCTCTTGTCCCAGTTGACCGAAGACCCAACTGCTGAGGTGAGCTAGAACCATGTCCCTGTGTTGCACACTGCTCTCGCGAGCTGGCCAGATCAACCAGTGTCGAGATAGTTGAGAATACGAACGCCTTGTTCCTTGAGGGGAACAATGGCCGCCTCCGCAACCTTCGTGAAGACACGGGGTGACAGGGCCAGCCCGAAGGGTAGGACTTTGTACTGATATGCTCGACCCTCGAATGCAAACCGTAGGAAGGGTCTGAGGCGAGGCAGAATCGAGACATGAAAGTACGCGTCCTTCAGGTCGATCGCTGCAAACCAATCCTGGGGACGGATACATTTGAAAATGCGCTTCTGTGTGAGCATCTTGAACGGCAACTTGTGAAGGTACCGGCTCAGGACACGCAGATCCAGGATTGGCCGTAGCCCACGCCCTTTTTGGTACAATGAAGTAGGGGCTGTAAAACCCCGACTTCATATCGGCTGGAGGGACCGGCTCGATTGCATCCTTCGCCAGGAGGACAGCAATCTCCGCCCGGAGAACAGGTGCGTTGTCCCGTGACACCTGAGTGTAGTTGACACCCCTGGAAACCAGGGGACGCCGGGCGAACTGAATCGCATAGCCGAGTCTGATGGTACGAATGAGCCAGCTGGACGGGCTGGGGAGCGCTATCCATGCTTCCAGACACCGAGCCAGCGGGACCAAAGGCACCACAGATGCACCAGGGGTAGGGCAGCGGGGCCTTGCACACTACCAGCCACACCCTCTTGGGACCTGGAGGATCAGATAACAGTTCTATTCGTGGGTACCGCTGGACTCCGGAGAGCCAGCGGCGGAACAGACCAGAATTCTCCACCCGGCCCTCCTCTGGGGAAAGAACTGTTTACTTCAGCTTCAGGTCGCCATATCCCCAGGACCGCCTCCCGCTAACCAACTGGGTTGGCTGCGGGGGGAGCAGGCTGGGTTTTAGGCCAGCTTGTGAGATGAGCGCATCGAGAAAGTGTACTTTGACGACGACACATCCCAGCAAGACTAGCCAGGGGTGTTTCCGGACCACCACGGTGGATATTGTCTGGCCAGGGGCCTGCGCTATGACCTGCATCATGCGTAGCTCAACCCTGACTCAGAACTACCACATGCAATGAGTGCTTTGGCCTACCACGGACTTGCCAGGGCCAAGACCCATGCAGGGCAGAGGTGGTGTGCCCGTAGCACTGCCACCCCACCCTAAAGGGTAGTGAAAGAGAAAAAACTTGTAATGCAGATTATGGCCCCATTGGAGTTCCATATTTGACACCAAAGAGGCTACAAACTGCCAAGTTTTTCCATGCACGTCCGGGCTAAAGATAGGGGGCAGGGCAAGGCGAGTATGCGTCGCACAACGCCCCCAGGGGCCCGGGAAAGCATGGTTTTCTGAATCTGAAGTCTGAATCTGATTCAGCATGAGCACATCACGACTGTGGGACGCTCAGCATCATCTTCATGTTCAGAGCCCAACAATACTCTCTCCAATGTAGCAGTCGACATCTGATCCTCTGCTGGAGCCCAGACTAAGACGCTAGGTCCCTCATGAGAAGGACCAGCAATCCAAGCAGAAGCTACCAGCCATGTTGGACAGTGAACGTGGCCGTCCAACTGGACGACACACGGCGCACTGGGCGCCGACGTGGCCATGTTGTACTAAACATGAACCACCCACGGACATAGTCACAACATGTTTGCGATGCACTAGAGGAGTGGGGAGCCCACGGAGAATGGCTCGGCGGTATTGCCCCACTGTGATCCTCTGGTCACCCAGGCTTATTAACCAAAGTAGTATTTTTCTGATTCAGAAAAATAAACTAGATCAGGGAATAAGTGAGGGGACTCCACCTCATTAAAGGCGCTCGAGTCTCGATCGTGCATCTAGAGCGCCAGACAACGTGCTGGGTTGCCATGGCAACGCACGCTGTCAGCCGGCAGCTCGACGGCACACGGCGCGCTGAACGCTCAAGCCCTTACGAGAAAGGCGAGACAAACAACGCGCCGACGTGGACATATTCTCATAAGAGAATATGAACCACCCACATACACAGTCTCAGCACACTAAGCAGACATGAGAGAAAGTGATTGTGGCCGTCAGTGAGGATAGGAAACGACCGCCTCCAGAAACGCACAGACAGAATGACGTCTTGAAAAAGACGCAGTGTCTGTCTGTGAAGCTCTTTTAGAAGGGGAAGAGTCAGCTCTCTCTTGCTGAAGCACACAGGGAGTGACGCGATGTGTTCGGGTACACCACTCCCCGAACACACTGGGAGGAACCGGCCCAAATCGCAACAGACAACTGCGTTTTATATGGGAATTCAGTTGCTGTTAAAACAGCAGTTGAGAGCTTAAGCTCAGGCTCCCCGGGAAGCTCGCGACCTCGCTGTTGTGCCTTAACGCCAACACAAACAGACGCTGAATCTCCAAGGCTGTTTAGTTTCACTCTTGTGAAGTCTGAAGCTGGACACCAACTGTTGGCTCCGAAGCGAAAGACAGAGTGCGATTGCATCTGCTTCCTATTTATATACACCTGTCGGAGGCGGTGCGCATTATGCAAATATCGCACGCCCATTCCATTGGCTTGTTTTAGTTCACTCGAAGCTGATAGAGCTCTCTAGCGATATCCCAATTCGTCGGTCACTACTGACGTACGTCGAACGTGACCGACTGAAAGGGAACAATGCTTGTCCCCAAAACACTGCTTGCATACAGACCCTGGTCTACTCCCACTCAACTCTGCAAGACAATGCTTGTGAACTAACTTCACCAGCTCTGTTTTGATTGAGAACAGTATGAGTATGTTGGTCCAACAGCGAGACCAGCACTAATCAGCATAAAACAACCTGGACCAGCATGTAATTAATGCTTATTTATGCTGGATTTTTGAGCAGAGTCTCTTTCTGAACTGGGGCGAATCTAGATATTCTGAAATGTTTTCTTTAGTGTTCATTCATACACTAAGTAAACATTTAGACAGTGGTCAGAACATTTTGTCTTTCATCTCTTGACCTGCATGCAAGATTTGTACAGGGATTCAATAAGACGAGGGAAAATGTGTTATTTCTTTGTTTTTATTTTTTTACTGTAATTCATGATTTATATAAGCAAATACAGCATTAGGCAAAACATTTTTTATAGTTTTTTTTTAATCTTCAATTTTGATATATTCATATGAAATAGTAAAGTTGTTATTTCATTATCTGTATATCTACAGCTAATTTTATCTCTAAAAAAAAAAAAAAAAAAAAAAAAATCAGGAAAAAATATCTGTAAAATTCACCACCACAAAAACAATACAATTTTGAATTAAATTTTGTTTAAAGTAATCTCTGAGAAACGCTGTTGAAAAAGGTTCAGACCAAGCACCAAAACACACTTCAGTCAGCAGTGTGTGTCCACTCATGAGCAGTGTCTGTGTTGCAGGGCGTTTGTGAGTTTGTGAGTTCTACCACAATAGAGGTGTGCTCCCTCTGGGTCGGGACATGTTTATTTTGGTGATTTAAAAGATAAACAGTTCTTCTCAGAAATTGCATACTGCACATTTAAATGTAGCATTTTATGAGTAATTGAATCTTGTCAAGCTCTCATATTTGCTGAGATGCTGATGACTTCAGAATCTGTCATGTGTAATAGAAACTCTTACTGTGATCATAGGAGACGTAAATTTCATTCTTTCCTTTTCCTATTCTTCTCCATTAGATACATTGATCCAAACTTTCAATAGCATCCTGTTTTGTGTATTTTTTCCATTTATGTAGAATCTTACCCTTCCCCTGAAATGTTTTGCTGTAGCATTTTTCCAGATCTTTCTGGAATCTGCACACAAACCACTTCCAGTAGGGCAGATCAGAGAGATCAGGGGTGATGCTCCATTCTGCATAAACTCCTCCTGCTGTGCTGTATTCTTTATATTTAAACTGGCCATCCGGTGTATTAAAATACTGATCACTTCCCACTAAACTTGTACAAATATCAGTACAAAGATTCTGTGTTAAACCAGTGATATTGTGCCATTAATTCCATCCACTCTGTGGAAAGCAACTCTGTGATCTTCATGATGGTTTTCTATGTTGTTGGTGCAGATGGCTTTACAGAATGGACACTGAACCCAACAGCACTGACAGAAGTGATCAATCAGAAGCTGATGTGGCCTGAACTTATAGTCTAGATTTACTAGAAATGTCTTTCTGTTGAATCTACTGCTGATGTCAGACATTATAGCAGGAAGTTCTTGTCTTATCACATCTTCTAGGAGGTTGAAATCATCAACATCATCATGTTTCACTCCACTAAGGTCTTTTTCAGAGAAGATCAGCTCATCTGAGAGCTTGCTGTGTGAAACTCCTCAACCACAAACCAGCATCTCCTCTGTTCACTTGAACATGTTCAGTAGATTCATGTGCTGCTTTCATGATCTTCTGCTGCAGGAGTTCAATGTTCTTCTTCATCTTGGGTAAAACATTGACACTGAACTTCTGAATGATGTACTGACTGACTTCATCTCTGATGAAACTCTTGAAGTGATCTCTGGGATTATGAATGTAGTTCATGTATTTGTCAAAATCCTCATTTTCAGCCAGTGTCTTCAGGATGTGTTTTCTCCAGATTTGATCTGTTTCCATTCAGTGATTCACAGTTTGATCTGATTTCATCTTTCAGATCTCTAGCAGTCTTCTTGTAGACACTCTGCTCAATGGGCTCTTTCAGTTTCTGACAGATGATCTCACCGAAAATGGCAGCTGATGTTGCTTCATGGAGGTGTTTCTGGAAAATATTATAGTACTCTTCTCTCTTCTTCTTAACATATATTTCAGGATCATTGGCTTCTCTGAACATTCTGTGTTGGTCAGTGATCATCTTGTTTGCTCTCTTACAGATGGAATGAACCAAGTCCATGACAAATTTACTTTTAAACACATATTTCACTTGTCCTTCCTGATGTTCTTTTACTCTTGTCCTGATGTAATCTGCAAGTTGTGGAATGCAGCTAATGTTGTAGCCCATCTTTGAAATGTTAAATGACTGAATAATTTTGTCTGCTTGCTGACCAACATCTGTGACTAATGATCTTATTTGGGCTTCATCCTCTTTAGAAAGAGCATAACCAAACCTCCCTATAGCTAATTTGATGGCATTTTTAAAATCTGTAAATTCACTGGACCGGTTTTCCTTTACATAATCAGAATAACTTGCCACAGAAAAAATATCCCTGCTCTCCATCCAGTGATTGAAAAAAACACCTCTATTGATGTCACTGTGGTGCTTTTTCACATCTCTCATTATGTCAATGTCTTTGATTGCAGGAGTTTCTGTGATGATCTTCTTCACACTGTATTCCAAAAAGAAATCAAACTCTTTCTTCAGTGTTTCTTTATCATTTGCTATATCTTTGAGTTGTAAGGCAAGTTCTTTGCTCTTTTCATAGAGAAGTGTTTTCATGATGTGTCCTCTGAGCATCAATTATTTTTTTCAGGTCTTGCTGATGAAGAATCTCATTTAATTTTCTATTTGTTTCTCTTACAATGTTTTCCTGAATCTCCTTAATTTTGATTTCAAATGATGTTTTCCACTGAATCAGTATTTCTGCATCTCTGTCTTTCTCAAAGAATTCAGACATTGATCTTTCCACTTCTTCACTTGTCTCCTTCAGTTCTCTTTGAAGATCAGTTTCCTCAACCTCATGAATTGCTTCATTTTCTATTTTGTTGTGTAGTTTGTTCTCAGTTTCCATCATGGCACTACGAAGACTCCAGGACCACTTGTTGTATTCAGTCTCTAGTTTCCTGTAGGCTGTGACCTTTTGGCGTTAAAAGCAACACAAATCATTCAATAACCTTCATTGTTAGAGTTTGGCAAGTTTTGGTGGGTTATTATTTCTGTTACATTTTTTTTTTTTTTTTTTTTTTTTTTTTTTAATAACAGAACTTGTACTGAACACTCACCTGTACTGAATCATCAGTTTTAGAGCACATCTTCTTCTCTTTACTCTTAGTAGGTCTCAGATATTGATAGTCAGAAATCTGTTTCTCCCTTTCACTTCTTTTATCATCATGCTCTTGTCTTCTCTTTCTCTCTTTGTCACGATGCTGTCTTTCTTCCTCCATCATTATCTTCATAATCTCTTCTTCATGTTTGCCTGCCAGTTCTTCTCTGACTCTGTCCATCAGGATCTTCATCTGTTGTTCTTGTTTTTCTCTCTCCATCTCTCTGAACATCTTACATGAGTAGAAACTCCCTCCGTTCGCTGTCACCATGTTGTCTATCTTCTCCAGTAGATCAGACACCTGTGTTCGGTCTCCAGTCTGATTATTATTAAACACCTGGTATCTGTTTCCACACACTTCAATCAGATTCATCAAAGGAGTTTCCAGGTTTTCCTAGAAACTGTTCAATGGTTTGGTTCTTCAGATCATCTCCTCTGGTGAAGAGCACCATGGTGTACATTAAAGATTTCTCTCCAAATGTATCTTGGATGATCTTCACTGATGTTTCTTCTTCTTGAGTAAATCGTCCTAAATTGAGCACAATGATGAACACATGTGGTCCAGGTAGAATCATGTCAATGCAGTTGCTGATTTCTCTCTGGATCTCCTCATTACTCAGTTCAGTATCAAATATTCCTGGAGTGTCGATCACAGTAACATGTCTTCCATTGATTTCAGATGTTTCTCTCTGACACTTTTTAGTCACTGATTGCTGAGATGTTTCTGCTTTAAATGCATCTCTTCCTAAGATTGTGTTTCCTGTTGCACTTTTCCCAACTCCAGTTTTTCCCAGCAGCACAATCCTCATTTCATCTTCACTCTCTGTTGAACCTGTAAAAGAAGAATTCCAAAGTCCTGAAAACCTATTTAAACAATTTAAAAAATCCATTTGTCCTGGACAAGTATTGAGCCCTTCTCAGTGTCATTTGGAATCAGAAATGGGTTCAAGTTAATCAAAAAACCTTGATTAACTGAATCAGGTGTATTAGGACTAAACTTTGTAGGAAGGTAGATCTCCAGGAGCATTACTGTCTTAGTAATGCAGTCCACTACATTCCATGAAAGTCTGACTAACAGTTGTTAAAAGGGACGATCTAGCCTATGGAATTGTTAATCCTATTTCCTAGCAACTGTGACAGCTGACTGAAAACAAAACATGGTTCACATCCTGTCTAACCATGTTCAGCTTGGTCCATTTATGTATGTAATAAAAAGTATATAAAACTATATACTACATATACTATCTATAAAATCTACATTTGAACAACATTTTTTTTCTTTTAAAATTTGTATTATTTGTGTAGAATGAAACCAAATACTTAATATTAATATTATACTTAAGTATCTAGTAATCTAGCATGATCTTTCAAAAAAAATAAATAATAAAAAATAGCCTGGGCCGTGAAGGATTCATTCGTTCTATCCTTCCTGGCTCAGGAATAAAAGGACAGGATTGTGGGCTGCATTTGAAGGACCCTTTGAAATGAGAGAGCCTTCATCACGATGCTGTGATTCAATCGGCCCTGAATTGGGACACAGCTATTGACTTCATGATCATTACCTTGAAAATGAGTGTTTGTCTGTAGTTTTTTCATCTGTGCATCAAAAAATGTCTCTGTGGAGAAAAACTCTCCTCTGTTTTCTTCCAGCATCTTCTCAATGTTCTCCATCAATGTAGACACTTGTGTGTTGGGACCAAAGAAATGATGTCGTCCTCCAAAACCCTCAATGACAGACTGTGTTTCATCATTGAGTTCAGCTGTCTGATGCTCTGAACTCTGCATTATGAGGATCATCATGTGTTTGTTGATTCTGGAGCTGAATATCCTTTGGATCTCCTCCATTTCTGATTTGTCTTCATCAGTCATTGGAGCGTCAGGAATAATGAGGAGGAAAACATGAACTCCAGGATCACAGAGAAAAACACAGCGGAGAGTCTGACGCACCATTTCCTCCTCTGAGAGACGACTGAGAGCTGGAAGCTTCACCAGACTGATCAGACGGCCATGAAGCTGCACGTCTCTCCTCACACACTCTGGTCTTCTGTCTTTCTGCTGCAGGATCAGCTCTGATATGGAGGATTTTAATGTCCCGTCACGACCACACACAACCAGATTCAGCTTCACACCCTCTGAAACCGTTAAAGAAATTTAAAACACTTATTATAGTTCATTTATCACAACAAATATCATCATAATATTATCCCACTCATGTCTTTTTGTGGCCTGTTGAGTTAAAAAAAAATCAATGAACCTTCACAATCCAGGTGACGTCCATTATTCATTTGCACAATGTCCTCAAACGTCTGCAGAAGATCATCAGGAGAGCTGCTCCTCTGAAGACTGAAGTGTCTGTTGAAGCATTTCTGAATGATCTTCTGTAGGATGTCATTGGTTTCAGTTGGTGCTTGTGTGGTGAGCACCATGGTGTGTTGATAAACCTGCTCAGAGAAAGAGTCCAGCACCTTCTCCACACACTCCTGATCTTCCGCTGAACATTGATCATGTTTGAGGACCAGAACGATCACATGAGGTCCTGGATCAGACAGATTCACACACTCTCTCACTGTCTGTGTGATCTGATGATCTGAGATGTTTGTCTGGAGCAGCTGAGGACTGTTGATGACTATCATGTATCTGTCCTTCAATCTTCCTCCGACTCTCTCCACAACATCTGGACGAGCTTCACTGTCAAACGCTGCTCGTCCCAACAGGAAGTTTCCCACTCGACTGTTTTCTGACACGCTCTTCCCCAGCAGAACGATCCTCAGATCACTGACTGAAACAAACACATGTAACAAGTCAATTACACCAAGATCTAACAAGATCTTTAACATCACAGTTAAAGAAAAATGAATAAAACTGACCAGTTGGATGTGTTTTTGAGGTTAAAATGATCTCTTTTGTATTAAAGAAGATAAACTGAGCACAATTTCCACAAGCTCTTGCCCACTAACAATATTTTGTTCAGAGTACGTTTTCGAAACATTCTGTTTTGGTTATGGAAACGTAAAAATGTCCAGTTTTCTTAATGTTAAAAGGACATTTTTTTAAGGTTAGTATGATGCTCCTGAAGCATTCTTCCAACTTAATTTTTTATTAACAACTCAACATTCTAAGAACATTACATTCCAAAGTTCATAGAACATAACTTAAAAGTTAGAATAATATTCCTGAAACATTCTTTCAATTTAATTTTTAGCAACTCAACATTCTGCACAGCAAAATCCTCAAAGTTAAATGAACACTATTCAATGTCTAATGCAGTGGCATTGTACTTAAAATCCAACTGTCCGAGATGAAAATCAGTCTGCACTGCTACAGCACATGTGGTAGATTACCGTTTATCTTACATGCACATTTCGCTAAAAGCAGATTGCCTTTCATGGGAACTGTCGACGATATGTCATATGACGTTATGGGAACCCTCTGCGTGATTGCGTCGTGAAGCACCTCTGTATAGATAGATAGATAGATAGATAGATAGATACAGTGGCATGAAAAAGTATGTGAACCCCTAGCAGAATCTGTGAAAATGAGAATTATTTTAATAAAATAAGAGGGATAATAAAAAGTGCATGTTATTTTTTGTTTAGTACTGTCCTGAGTAAGATATTTTACATAAAAGATGTTTGCATTTAGTTCACAAGACAAAACAATAGCTGAATTTATTAAAATAACCCCATTCATAAGTATGTGAACCATTGATTCTCAATACTGTGTGTGGTTACCTGATGATCTACGACTGTTTTTATGTTTTGTGATAGTTGTTCATGAGACTCTTGTTTGTTCTGAGCAGTTAAACTGAGCTCTGTTCTTCAGGAAATTCCTCCAGGTCCTGCAGATTCATCAGTTTTTCAAGCATTTTTGCATATTTGGACCCTTTCCAGCAGTGGCTGTATGATTTTGAGATTCATCTTTTCACACTGAGGACAATTGAGGGACTCAAACTATTAAAAAAGGTTCAAACATTCACTGATGCTCCAGAAGGAAAACACGATGCATTAAGAGCCGAGGGGTGAAAACTTTTGAATTCAAATATCAAGGTCAATTGTACTTAATTTTTCTGCCGGGAAACATGTAAGTATCTTCTGTTGGTTCTGAAGGGCAGTACTAAATGAAAAACAATGATATTTAAACAAAATAAGAAAAAATGTGACATCTTCATCCTGTTCAAAAGTTTTCACACCCCAACTCTTAATGCATCATGTTTCCTTCTGGAGCATCAGTGAATGATTGAACCTTTTTTAATAGTTGTGTTTGAGTCCCTCAGTCGTCCTCAGTGTGAAAAGACGGATCTCAAAATCCTACAGTCACTGCTGGAAAGGGTTCAAATATGCAAAAATGTTTGAAAACTGATGAATCTGCAGGAGCTGGAGGATTTTTCTGAAGAACAGAGCTCAGTTTAACTGCCATCTCAAAACAAAAAAACAGTCGTGGATCATCAGGTAACCACACACAGTATTGAGAATCAATGGTTCACATACTTATGAATGGGGTTATTTTAATAAATTCAGCTATTGTTTTGTCTTGTGAACTAAATGCAAACATCTTTTATGTAAAATATCTTACTTAGGACAGTACTAAACAAAAAATAACATGCATTTTTTTTATTATCCCTCTTATTTTATTAAAATAATTCTAATTTTCACAGATTCTGCAAGGGGTTCACATACTTTTTCATGCCACTGTAGATAAACTCTATAATGGCAGAAAAAGACACTAAGAAGGACAAGCAGCAGTTTACAAAGTGTGTGCCTCCCTGCACTTGATTCATTTCGGGTGGGGACACACACGAGATGTGTGTAATCTGGCTGTGAGTTGAACACGCACAGGCAGCTCTCGAGGGAGCGGCAGCGGCTAACTCTCAGAGTCCTGAGATCACGGCAGGCACTCTTCGAGGAGAATGTTGCGGCCCGTGCTCCCCGCGGATCTGGTCCCGCTGCTGCCGAGGCACATCGAAGGCTGCACTCGTGGGGATCACAAATGGATCTGGTAGAGGGGGTTGAGACGGGCTCTGCCTTATCTCTTCCCTTACCTGCCAGACTCAGTGTCTCTGCTCTGGTGGTGGAAGCACGCGCTGCGGTTTCTTCCCCCCGGAGAGAGGCACCGGTGCGCAACGTATCTTCCTCCGAGGAGGTTGATGTGGTGAGCGTCGCGGCTGTTGATGAGGAACTGCTATCCTCATCTCCAGCTTATGAGGAGCTGCTGGAGGTAGTGACTAGGGCAGTCAATAAGCTGAAAATAGACTGGCCTGCGGAGAGGAGCGAGAATAAACCAAAATGTAAACTTGATGAGCGCTTCCTCCCCGCACGGTCACTACACCGAGGTGTCGAGGTCGTGGAACAGACCAGTGCAATATCGTGTGTTCAGCTCCCAAACATCCATCTAGAGCAAACAAACATCCATCTTGCCCACCAAGCCTTTAAAAACTACATCAGGGCTGGTGGGCAAAGCTTATTCGGCAGCAGGTCAGGCTGCAGCCTGTTTACATACGATGTCGGTTTTACAAGCGTATCAGGCTGACCTGCTGGGGGAAATAGAAAAGAGTGGGGAAGCGACATTTGAGTCTCTTCAAGAGCTCTGCAAAGCAACAGATCTAGCTCTCCGGGCTACCAAGGAGAGGCACACAAGAATATCCTTATGGATGCGCCGCTGTCTCCTGCGGGCCTATTCAGCGATGAAGTATCTACTGTCGTCGATAAGTTCCAGGAGACACGCAAACAATCAGCGCCCTTGAGAGGTTCCTTCCCGCTGCGTCTATCCCCCCGAGGCTGCTGAGCGGAGCAGCCTCAGGTGATAGCAAGCTCCTCAGCGCACAGAGCACAACAAAAAGCCAGTGTGGCCACCCGTGCTCCCCCACAAAGAGTGGTCGACACAGGCGAAGCCTTCCAGAGGTAAAGCGGATCTGAGGACCGTTATTATCTCTCGGAAGGCTTCAAAGAAGTCCTGACGCCAGCCGTCCAGGGCTTCTAAGGGCAGTCCCCTCTGGAGAGGTTCGGGTATTAAAACATCTGGTATCCATTCCTCTTTGGTGCCCTCAGGGATCCGTTCTGCCAACCCTGCCACCCAGTGTGCGTCAGGGCACAGCGGTCTCCACCGATCCTCCAAGGAGGGTCGGTCACTTGATTCGTTTGTCTGCCAGTGCGCCGTGTCAGACCAATGAGCCAAGTGCTCAAAAAACATCAAGGGGCAGTCTCGAGAGACTGGTTCCCTTAGTAGATTTTATGGCAGAATGGAAACTTCTCCCCAATATTTTGAAATGGGTGCTGCTCATCATAGAACAGGGTTACAAAATACAGTTTGGCTCTCGTCCACCCAGGTTCAATGGGGTTCTTCCCACAGTGGTGACCCCAGAGCAGTCTCTGGTTATGGAACAAGAGGTTATGACGCTCTTGCAAAAAGGAGCTATAGAAAGGGTTCCTCCTCCTAGAAAGCTGTCAGGGTTTTACAGCTGTTACTTCATTGTTCCAAAGAAGGATGGAGGGTTGTGTCCCATCATAGATTTACGAGTGTTAAATCGATCTGTACAAAAATTAAAGTTCAAGATGCTTACACTCAAACAGATTATCCCACAGATCAGGTCCGAGGACTGGTTTGTGCTGATAGACCTGAAAGACGCATACTTTCATGTGTCCATTCATCCTCATCACAGGAAGTTCCTCAGGTTTGCCTACAGGGGCGAAGCTTACCAATACAGGGTTCTTCCCTTCGGCCTATCTCTATCACCCCGCACATTCACAAAGTGCGTGCATGCAGCTCTGGCTCCGCTAAGACTCCGGGGCATCCGCGTACTGAATTATATTGACGACTGATTGATTATAGCTCAAACAGAACAGTTGGCAGTTCAACATCGAGATGTTGTTCTGTCACACATGAAGAGGCTTGGGCTGAGGCTCAATGCCAAGAAAAGTTTGCTGGTTCCGAGTCAAATTACCAACTATCTAGGGGTAGTTTGGGACTCCACTACGATGCAGGCATATCTATCACCTGCTCGTGTGAGTTCCATTCTCGGGGCCGTGAATGGGGTGAAGTTAGGCCAGTCAATCACTGTCAAACAGTTTAAGAGACTGTTGGGTCTTATGGCAGCTGCGTCCAACGTGATACATTTTGGTCTTCTGCACATGAGACCCCTGCAGTGGTGGCTCAGGACCAAGGGATTTTCCCCGAGGGGAAATCCTTTTCGCACGATCAAAGTCAAACAATGATACCTTCGTGCTCTGATTGTGTGGAAAAAGCCTTGGTTCCTGTCCCAGAGACCTGTGCTGGGGGCTTCTCGTCAACGCATAATGCTTACGACAGATGCTTCCCTCACGGGCTGGGGGGTGATCATGAGTGGTCGCTCAGCTCAGGGTCTATGGGAGGACCATCAGTGTTCCTGGCACATAAATCGGCTGGAAATGATGGCGGTATTTCTTGCACTAAAATACTTCCTCCCAGACCTGAGGGGCAATCACATGTTGGTCCGCACGGACAACACGGCGGTGGTCTCATATATCAACCACCAGGGGGGTCTACGGTCTCGTCAACTTTGCAAATTGGCCCGTCGGATCCTCCTGTGGTCCCAGGAGAAGCTCCTCTCACTGAGAGCAGCCTATATTCCAGGGCATCAGAATGTGAGGGCAGACGCCCTGTCGAGGCAGGGGAGTGGAGACCACACCGAGGTGGTGGAGCTCCTTTGGAAAAAGTTCGGTCAAGCGGAAGTAGATCTGTTTCAACCCAGAGTCAACCCAGTGTCCACTGTGGTACTCCCTAACACACCCAGCACCTTTGGGGCTGGATGCCATGGTACAGATGTGGCCGAGGCTACATCTGTATGCATTTCCCCCAGTCGCCCTGCTCCCAGGGGTTCTGGAGAAAGTACACCAGGAAGGGGTCAGTCTTTAATATCTGATTGGATTATGAATATCTGATGGATCTCATACTGCAGTGTCACATGGTTGGTTGCACAAACTAAAACATTTTAATATCAGATGTGATCAGGCCGCTTCATGATGATGTCACTATTAATTTACAGCCAGCATCACCTGATGTTATTCTGTCTTGATTTTCTCTGAAGCATTAAAAGTGTTTCAAGAGTTCACACTTACAAATAATCAGATAGTAAATAGTATGCATAGTAGTATACGTATTTGGAGTGCTGTTCGAGAAGAAGGCTCTGAGCTCGGTATTTGGCCCAAACCCAGAGTACCCCAACCCCCCCATATTTATTTCTGGTTAGGAAGTAACCAGGCGAGTGTGAGGAGACGGGATGGTGGAGGGATGCTGGAAAACTGTCGAGGAATATAGGTGAGTAGACTGTCTCTATATAGGCCTTCACTCATGCTGATTGGGTAGATATGTTGATGACATCCTGAATATTTCAAGGAGAATCAAAGAATGTTGTTTAAATAATTCTATGAATGTTACTGGAAGATCATGGTAACACTTTATTTTAGGGTTCAATTCTCACTTTGAAATAGTTGTCTATTAGCATGAATATTACTAGGATATTGGCTGTTTATTATTATAAAGCACATATTAATGCCTTATTCTGCATGACCTTATTCCACATCCCTAAATCCTACCCAATACCTAAACTTAAATTCTACAAAAACTACCTTACCAACTATTAATAAGCAGTACATTAGGAGTTTGAGTTTGTTAGCTGGGTCATTTGTTTATCAAGACTTACAGTCAAGAGGTCTTACTTTGCTCCTTCTTTTCCTATGAGGAGAATCGTGAGCATCATTCTCTGTATAAAACAAAAGTCTTACATTACAATTGGTTCTTTCACCACAGTATACACATACCAGCAGAAACATTTCAGAACAGAAAGTGTAATCAGTTATACTATTATCATTGTTGGCTTAATAAATAAACATAATTTTATATATATATATATATATATATATATATATATATATATATATATATATATATATATATATATATATATATATATATACAGCTATGGAAAAAATTAAGAGACCACTCCAAGTTCAGAAATCAATGTTAAGTGGTCTCTTAATTTTTCCATAGCTGTATATATATATATATATATATATATATATATATATATATATAATACAATTATGTTTATTAAGGCAACAGTGATAATATATATATGTGTGCGAGTGTGTGTGTTTAAATCTCCATTTTGACATTTCCTTGACATAGCCTACTTAAAAAACAATTTGTATTGACAGTTAATTAAGAATGCACTTGAACAATAATTTAAAATGGATTTGTCTGTGAGTCTCACCTCTGGTTTCAACAGTTGACATGTTGATATTCTGTTCTCTCCTCAGTGTCTTTCTTTAGTTTCAGCTTAATCTTTTCTGACTCCTGATGTCTATCTGTTCATTGTCCTGTAAAAGATTCATCAGACTGTGTCATATGGAGCTGCACACCTGCTGTGGGTCACGGGTTTGATTCCCAATGAACAAACATTAGGGATGTGTTGTTCATGAACGATTTGTTCAAATTGAACGAATCTTTAATATGACTCGGGAACATCATGTTGCCTCATTGAGGGATTGGTTCATTTACGGTTGACCAACATCCTATAGGTTCTGTACAAGAAAAATAAATTATTCATTCACCTCTCAATTCTTCGGGTTCGGGTTCGGGTCCGAGTCGTTTGTTCATCCCGTGACAGCCCCATATGCTGTCTGTACCGGAAAGAGAAATGATTAGGTCACCTCTGAGTTCGGGTCTGAGACGTTCATTCTTTTGTCACATTACATGACAGTCACATTGGATACAGAAATTATAGTTAACAATTCCTTACAAACATGGGTATGTTTTTTTTTTTTTTTTTTTTAACTACTCTTGTAGTTATGCAATGCGTTTCTGGTCTCAAATTGTAGCTTTTTATTTCTTACAGTTTATACATTTGTGAATTTCTGTCATAATTGTTATTTTAATCAAAGATAATCAAAGACTCGAGAGGCGAACTAATCTATTCTGTTTCCGGTGGTACACACTTCATAGCTTCAGCTTATGGAGATATGATGTGACAAAAGAATGGTTATGGCCAGTACTACGAGAAATGCCGCCCCATGCTTGCTATGATTAGTATTTTTATCTAGCCTCCTATTGTGAATATAACTGCATAACAACTTAAAGGGATACTCCACCGTTTTTTCATATTAAACTATGTTATTCCCTTAACTAAGACGAGTTGATACATACCTCTCTCGTCTCAGTGCGTGCACTAAATCGCTCTGTCTTGCGGCGAAACTTTGTTAGCACTTAGCTTAGCCCAGTTCATTCAATAGGGGCCAAGCAGAGAAGCTACCAAACACCTCCACGTTTTCCCTATTTAAATACAGTTACTCGAGTAGTGTAACTCGACCTAGGACGGTGACAAAACAAAACGTTGCGCTTTTCTAAACGTGTAAAATGGATAACTATATTGTATGGCGGAATACCATAGCAAGTGCTCGGGAGCACTTTGACTTGGCGCAGTAATATCTTCACTCGTGAAAAGTCCTCTCACCGGCCCCCGCTCCCTCTCCTCCTCCCTCATTTCCGTCAATAGAACCAACGTGACCTGCACCAGTAGTAATAGTTTGAGCAGAGTTGACGAAGTATCAGGTTGTAGGAAGATAGTTTGTGGACAATGAGTTACACTACTCGAGTAACTGTATTTAAACAGGGAAAACGTGGAGGTGTTTGGTAGCTTCTCTGCTTGGCCCCTATTGAATGAACTGGGCTAAGCTAAGTGCTAACAAAGTTTCGCCACAAGACAGAGCGATTTAGTGCACGCACTGTGACGAGAGAGGTATGTATCAACTCGTCTTAGTTAAGGGAATAACATAGTTTAATATGAAAAAACGGTGGAGTATCCCTTTAAAATCAAGCAGTTAGTCAGGAAACTAGAATCTTGCCTGATGTCCCCTCATGTTCCAAACAATCCGAGATTTAGTATGTACTTAACCCTGGTCGTAGATTTGTGGTCACAATTGATACAACGTAATCTACTAGAATCAATAAGTTCAGAGTAAATCAGAATAAAATCAAATGTAATTAATGTATTGATGTAATCAAATGCCAGATCTATTCAAAGTTGGTGTAACATGTTGGCTTTTTTTTTTGTGGTCTCTTCTTAAGGTTTATTAACAAGCTAGTTCTTCTCATTGGACTGTGCAATTTACACTTTTCTCTTTAACATAGTTTTTTTCCTCTTAAAACTGTTATCATAATTATTAAAATATAAATCAGTATAGTTTCAAAAATGAAGATTCTCATTGTTTTACCCTGATGCCATTCAGGTGTACATGACCTTCTTTATCAGATTCAAGCTCTGTATGCATATATAATGCAAGAAAATGGTTCCACCATTGTGATTTATGCAAGAAACCAAATTAAAACATTATCACCTTTATACTAGTGCGTCTGACCCAGGGCCCTGATACCATTTGAAATGCCTGAACTCTCATGTAAAGTTCATTCTTCTATTGCAATTAAAGCATCACTATCTTTTCACATGAACATGGTAACATGTTTGTTACACAGCTACATAATGAATTGAGTGCAAACAGGAAGAGCTTCTAAAGGTTTATTTGTTTTTTTTGTTTGTTGTAATGACTGAGGCAAATCAGACACAATTATTGGTTAGTTAACCAATAGTTTTAAGCTCACTCTGGAGTCTGTCCCCATCCCCCGGGAAGTTTTCAGTTACAAGTTTATTGCGCTGAGGAATGTGGTGCCGCATGGAGAACAGAGTAGAGACACAGAAAATCTGCATCTTCCCTGCATTTTCCACACAGAACACAGACTCTGTGGCATTAATGTATAGACAGACTGTGCTATAAATGATTCCTTCTCAGGAAATGGTATCCATTATTACTGATGTTGTATTGTACTCATTGTATTTACATGTTTGATGATTGTTAAATGTTATGACCTGCACAGTAACTTCAATCATGCCATGTTTAGTGTCTATACGTTCGTAGCGGGAAGATTTAAATGTTTGTGTATGCGGTACATCCATACCTGTGCAACACATCGGTATTAAAAGAATATTTAATAGTTCTGATTCAAGAACTCAGCTTGTTAATCTTTCTGGGTTGTAAAAGCCCTGACAGGAGGGGTGTTGCCACCCAGAATTACAACATCTTCATTGGTCCGGTCAACAACTGAGAGGTGTGACTTTGACCAGAGGTTAAAAACCAGCGAACAGTGCCACTCCCTCTCTTTTTCTCCTTGCTTCTGAACGACCGAATCGATCTCCTTGCGGCGGCCTAGGCCAGGCCTGCAAGGCCTGTAGGCCTCGGCCTACAAACGAGCCATGTGCTCCTCATCCCACATGGAATTTATATTTCATATTGTGATGTACTCATTACCTGCAATATACTTATTGAATATTTTCCTGTCAGATGTTAAATAAACATTTAGTAATCGACTTTATGATGTATATGGTTCGGAATTAATGTAAATCCACTTTGGAGACGAACGTGTGTTTATTGAAGCTCCCCTGTTAGCTGTACACAATAAAACGTGTTTTTACAGCAAAATCACAACTATACTACACTGACAGGCGTCTTTACACCTCTATAGTAGTTCAACAAATGCAATTTTAACACAAGGAACCAAGTTTTTGGTTTTTAATACTCACATTTGAAAACATCCGCACCGCTTTTCTCCTCCGTGTTCGAGTGTGACGTACCTCTCCCGTGGCCTCCTGGGATAGAAAAGTGTCCATCGGATGAACACTTCAGAATCTGGGCAGGAGCAGTAGGCCATCCGGGAACTTCTCGACTACTCATTAGGCTTGTTTGAGATGCGCCTAGCCTCGCCTTAAGTTCAGCCCGTAGACTGTAAAAAAAGATGGACGTAGCGTCCGTGACGTCACCCATAGAGTTCTGAACAGCAGTTTTGACCATAGACAGTAAAAGAAATGGACACAGCGACCCCATTGGAACTCAATTGAGACAAGTGAAGCCCATTTTTAGCGATTTTTAGCACTTCCGTTTCTGACGCGCAGACTCAAACTAAGCTTGATGACGTCAGCAACCTGTCTGACAGATGTAAATTCTAGTAGCTGTGCATGCAAACTGCCATCGTTAATCTTGCAGAGACGGCGAGCTTGAGCGGGGAGTTCTTTGGCGTGAGTGAGCAGGAGTAATTATTCTGATTAATTATTTTGTATAGTATTTTAAAATGTAACGCCAGTACGCCATATTAAGTTAATGCATTGCCTGCGAGCTTCTCCTCCTGTCTGTACGGTAATTTCTCTACTGTGCGACAGAGAGTCGAGTGGTTATGACGCAATCGTTAGCCTATTTTTACAAAAAGTAAAAATGAAGCAGTGAAGTTCTGCTACAAGATGGCGGCACGCAGCCGACTTCAACTTCCGGTCGACTTCCTTGGGCACTGGTTTTGACGCCTAAATGAGGCCGCGGCCATCTTAGCTGCGCGTCACCGCACATCACTCCCGGATAACGGAAAATGGGCAAAGAGGCGGGGAGGTGGTTTGAGCTGATATGATTGGTTGCTGAAACCACGCCCGCCTAGCTCGACGTGACCATGGGTGCGTTTCCCAAAGCGAACTATGGTCGCAAGTTCCGTCGTTACCAATAGAGTTCAATGGGACTTGCGACCATGGTTCACCAACGATGCTTTCGGGAAACTCACCCCATGTTAGCAGCAAAGGAGCTATCTATCTATCTTAGATACGATCTAAAATATTAATGAAGATAAGTTTTATCATCAGAACGTTCTAAAGGTTTACTGTCAATCTACTGTGTTTTTTAAGATATAGATGCTCCAACACCAGTAGTGTTGGTTGTGCAAATAACAACATGGAAAATCAAATGGGACTTCATACCTTTATAATGAAATAGAGATCGCGAGATGAATCCAATCCGTGGCACTTGGGTAAAATATGAATGTCCATTGCAAAACAAAAAAACATGTCACATTTCTTCTGAATGATCTGCTCTCTGTCATCGTTCTTCAAGAAAGGATGCAATCTGAGCAGCGATCGTATCTAACAAACAAATGAGACCGTGTCCAAAGTATATATTTTTTCAAAATAGTGCAGCAGTTTTAGTTACAATATCCAAGCAGTGCTGTTGGATTTTGATATCCTCCCGCCATTGTCATTGCAGTAAATCTCACAACCAAAACTTTCAGCCAATGCCACGATCCAACAACGTGTGTTCTGTGTCTCTTCCCCATGCATGCACATCTACACAGACACACATCAGTCTCGAATATTATGCAGCAAGCCATATTTTATAATTGTATAAAATAATCGAGTACAAATACGGCTGAGATGCCAAATTCAGCGGCATCTGAGCAGTGGCGTACCGCAAGTCTGTGAGGCCCCCCCGCAAAGAATGAGATGGGGCCCCTCCCACAAGCAGTGATGTCATGTGTTAAAATTTGTTGTGCACCTGAGTCCATCTGCCCCACAGTTTACAAAAACTGATTTAACAGTGAATCATGTGGTGAATTATCATTGCATTGATCCATTTGATGTTATTATCGAATAATATTATAGCCTAGCCTATATGATAGGCCTATAAAATGTTTAGTGATTTTGATATCGCAGACTAAAATACCGGCAGGAATAAATATTTAGGATAATTTATTCATTAAAACCAAAGGAGCGCCAAGAGAACGGATAACAGCCGCAACGAGCCGCAGCGAGCACTGGACATGATTTCAGAAACAACACATTCCAGCGGATAGATCGCCTCTTATTTAACACAGACCTATTTCTTATCAAATGGAGATGTTTCTTTCTTTTAGGTACAGTTATTCAGCGAGTTTAAAAGCATTTTTGAGACGTTTCAGAGAGAAAAAAGTAGACCATTTGTAGTCTTGCACTAATCTGTAGGCTATCGCCAAAAATGACGGAAGGCCTGTTTTAAGTTGTTTCAGCTGTCATGAGGAGAAAATCCATCAGAACGCGCCGGCGCATTCGTCGGCCAGAGGGATAAAGATGTAGCCAATTTAGTTTCATATTTATATTTAAATATTGGGCTATAGCCTATTATTTTTTAAAATGTCATCAATGTTGATTATGAAAAGTGAATAACATGACGGATGCGCAATGTCGGGAGACATGCAGCGGGTCAGACATAAGTTTGACCACTTCATTAAGTTTTGCTTTATAGTAAGTCTTTCTTTAAAGTGAATTTCGTTTTGTAGAAATTGTATCTTAATTTCAATCAATGTTTCATCAACCAATTGCCTATATTTAATAAATAGGAAGAAAACCAAGAACGTCGGCATTTGAATAAGGCTGACGCAATAGATGTCTTTCTGTTTTTATTAAATTTCTTTATTACTTTATTACATGTCTTTATTACTTAATTAATTGATAAGATATTTTTGGTCTAACAATATATTTTAGCTGGTCTAAATTCTAAGTTAGACACAAATTTGCGTATAGGCGTATATAAGGTTCCCTTCTAGACAAGCGCGTAAAATGCTGTTTCGGTCGCAAATCTTCAGTAGGCCTAATTTCGATCGGTGCATCAAAAGAACTTAGACATTCCGGTAGCTGTCCATTAGCAGAGCTGGCGATGGGGTAAATACGTTTGGGCAATATATAATAATATAAATAATAATAATGTCTCAGCAAAGACCGAACATAGGCCTATTTATTTGTCTCGGCACACATCCGCTAACAGTAACTCAGCGCGTCTTGGCTACCTTACAAACGGCGATGGAAACAACAGTGATGAATTTTCCCCCCTTTTGTGGTAATTTGGCACTATTTTCTATGATCTTCTGCTTGCATTTTGGGGCTTCAGTTGGATGCTTTATTTTCATCTTTAGTCAATTGAGTTCAGTTCTAAAAAAAAAGGCTATAAAGTAGTCTAGCCTAAATAGGTGAATCTGCGACGGGGCCCATCATAGGGTGGGGGCCCCCACGCACCGCGGGGGCTGCGGGGGTGTCCCGTACGCCTCTGCATCTGAGGTAAAGTGACGGCTCACAGACAGCAGCGCAATCCACCTGTCACTCAAGTGACCACGCCCTTAATTATGCAGAACTTTAAGGCTTAATATAATTTAAACGGATAAATTATAAAAAAATTCACCCCCCTCAGAGTTGTCATGAAGGGCAAAAATAGCAGTATAGACCAAAACCACAATTTGAACCAACTTGTAAACATGTTTTTTTCTGCTACAAACTTGGCCAATTTAACATGGGACTCTATGAGATTCTGCTCTCTTTTGGAGCCTGTCCCTAGCGGCCAGTCGATGAATCGCAGTTTAAGTTACTTCCGTATTGGCTTCACGAGAGAAAGGGGGAGGTTGCCGCTTGGTTCAGCCGAGAGTAGGCGGCTGCAGTTAGGTGAGGAGTGAAAAAAGTGCAGGCAAGACGAAAAGTTCTCTGTTCTCGTAGTGGATCAGAACCTACGAGATCAAAGGCAGATATCGCGGGATTCAGACTCGTGCGCTGTGTTGCTGATAAACTGGATGTAATTTAAGTTCTGTTGCTTTTATATGAAAATACACATGAACAATACACCCAAAGTACTTGTTATTTATTTCCATTCGAAAGATGTGTGTATCAATCATTTTTACTTTAATTATAGACATGTTTTTATATATTTTTTTTTATAAATGACAACGTTCGCATAACCCATAGAGAGATCACTGTGTCAGAGTTTGGGAATATTCACACATTATTTTTACACATAAAAACATGATATTACTCAAACATTTTAAATCAGATCAATACATCACGGTTGTTTAAACCAATAAGCTTTAAGCTGTGTCGTCAGGAAGTCGTTTCCCATCGTGCTTTTGGTCAGCACAGTCGGTGGAGAGCAACTGCGCTCGACTGCAGAATCCGACACGTCCGCCTCGCACTCGCAAGAGGTTTTTGACACACGTCGGCATGACATCAGAGCAAGGCGGCCCACCCTCGGACACATTTCTAACCGGCATGCATCTCGCGGTGATCACCGGTGATCGGTTCTGCGCAGAATTTGCTCATCTCAAACAAGCCTATTTATGATTATTGAGGATTTCGGACATACTAGTTCTTTCATGTACTATTTTCCCCTACTATATAGTAGGTAAGTAGGCATATTCGGACGCACTTTAAGTAGACACACGTCCGAATCTCGCGAGAATTAGACATCACCCAGGTAGTTGTCGCCTACTCTTTTATGAATACTTCGGTTTCGGACATACTTTTTCGCTCGCCTACTGCTTTTCCCCTACTATATAGTAGAGAAGTATGCGGTTTCGGATGCAGCCAACTTCGTCACTAGGGCTGCGTTCCAGGGCTGCGTTCCAGTTCGGTTTTTAAATGCCCTTCCCTCGCTAACTTCACTCGGTCTCGTTGACTCGGATGTACGTCATTGCTTACGTTGCACGAGTGCCCACTTCTGGCGGAACCAATAGGTGTGTTCGACATCGGCTGCGGCTGGATGTAACCGATCGGCGAGATTAGCCGCGTGCAGGCGGGGAGGAGCTGAAAACGGAGACGTGAAGTTTTTTTTTTTTTATTTTTTTTTTATTTTCAGTGAGTCTTTTTTTTTTTTTATTGCGAACATTATAAAGATGACATTAATGATATACATTTATGTATATGGTATACAACATGTATCAACATTATATACAATGTCATCTGAACATACAGAACAAAAAAATATGACATTTGCAAACAGAAAAAAGAGGAAAGAAAAATTAGTAGAGGAAAGAAAAAGAAAAAAAGAGGGTAAGATTAATTTACATTTCAATTAGAGTATTCAAATTAAAATCATTACAAATTGAGGTTGTTCTTCTTGCTTTCTTATTTACAGAGGATGAAATAGTGTTAAGGTACATTTTAAATTCTTTAAAAAAAACAAGAAAAATTGGTTTGTTGTTAGAGAATTTACATTTATGGATATAGAATTTGCAAAGAAAATAAATTAAATTTATAACAAAACAAGCTTTGTTTTTATTAGAATCAGAATCAAAGTGGCCAAAAATAATATTTTTAAAAGTTACAGATATATCTTGTTGGATATTAACTTTAATAAATGTTTCAATATCTTTCCATAGTTGTTCTGTATATAAACATGACCAAAATAGATGATAGACAGTTTCTGTGTGAACTTGGCAAAATGAGCACCTTGTATCAATATTGGTTTTATATTTAATCATAAAATATTTAGCAGGGTAAAATTTATTTATTATTTTAAAAGACACTTCTTTTACTTTATTGGTAAGAAAATATTTTGTTGTAAAGACCAAATCTTTTTCCAATTTAAATTTTTAAATAAATTATTCCAATAAAAGATTGCAGGAGATATCGAGATAATATTTTCAAGAAACAGGGATCTAACTTTCTTGTTTCTATCTTTTTTTCCTGAAAAACATATTTTACCTATAAGAGTATCTATTGGTTCAGGGAAAGTAGTGTTTATAGTAGTAGAGTGAGTATAATTCTTAAAAAGCATACAGATTCCTGTTGGTATCGCTCCCATAACTATGGCAAATTCTTTGGGAGTAACTGGTATATTGTATTCTGAAAGAAATTCAGCATAAGTCATTAGTAACCCTTTGTTGTTAAATAGCTGACAGACTAAAAGTAAACCATTATTAAACCACTGATCAAAAAATAAAGTTCTGTTTTTGTATAAAATATTTTGATTGTTCCAAATAAAAAATGTATGTGGAGTGAAATTATGTTTATATATTAAAGCCCATGCCAAAAGTGCCTGTTGGTGGAAATTTGAAAGTTTGATAGGAATTTTTGATAAGTTATAGTTGCACATCAATAAAAATTGTATACCTCCAATACATGACAAAGCTTGTTGAGGGAAGATATTCCAGATGGAATCTTGATTTTTCAAATATCGATGAAGCCAATTTATTTTGAAAGTGTAATTTAAAGAATTAAAATCAATAAAATTTAGGCCATGGAGACGTGAAGTCGGACACATTCTGCTTCCCGTAGTGACGCTCGCGCTGCGTTTGCATCGGTTTGCATACTTTATCACAGCTGAAGTGAGATAAATGCAGTATTTGACTAATACATGTAATGTTTGTGTACGGCTAAACTATACTATGGATGTAATAACTGGAACCGACACGGAGCTTTCTTCACTGTCTGCTTTTTTATTAGCCTCCTGTCCCTAATCTCGCGAGATGCGAGATCTGCCCGAGGGCTACGGTGTCACTTTTAGGACATACAGTGTCAGTCAGGATGTTACATCTCCCTTCTCAAAAAAAGGTAAATAAATGAATAAGTAAATGGCATTACCCAAGCACATACGACATTAATTCTGCAAACATAACAATTGTGCTGAATGGATAGATAAACGGTCTGACAAATACAGTCTGTAGTAGTTAGCGTCATTGCTGTGATGTAAACAGGTACCAGGTAGCAGTTAAATGACATACAACATGTGCACCAATAAGTCATTAGTTTTTAAGTCAGAAATAATGTATTTATTTCCCATGTGATTCAAGTAACTTAAAGGTGAACTAGTTGTGTAAGAAAAACAGAACAGGCAGTTAAACTGATTGCACAGTGTTTCAGAGGTAGTAGGCAAGTAACAGGTATTAATAAAACATGAAAACACCTTTCTCTTGTTTCCCTTTTTTTTTTTTTTTTTTTTTTTTTACAAGAGACAACAACTGAAGTGCAACTTTACAATATTCAGATTTTTTTTTTTTTTTTTTTTTAGGGCAGCGATCCGCCTACACCCTTTACATTATAGGTCAAGGATTTGTCTTGGCCTGGAGATGCGGCCAAACCTTGTTGTGTAATTGGGCTTTTGTTGGTTAGTTGGTTGTGGATGGTCCGCAGGTTCGGGGTGTGGTGGCTGTGTGTTATTGGTGTGTGTGTCTGCGTGCTGTGTGTCTTTGGTGTCTTGAGCATCTCTGCTGTCACGGAGGTGCCAACGGTTGCGCCGTAGAGTCTGTCCATCTTCTGTCTGGATGTGGTAGCTCCTGTGTGTGTGTGCATGTTGTGTTACCGTTGCAGGTCTCCAGGAGCCATCTTCCTGACGGAAACGAATGGGTGTGCCGGCAGGTAGGTGAGGCAGTGGCCTGGTACCTCTGTTGAAGTATGCTTGTTGGCGGTGTTGACATGCCTTTTCGTCTGTTTTGGACAGCTCTTTGAGATGCTACCTGTGGCTTCAGATGCCTACTGGTCGCTGGGAGTATGGAACGCAGTCGTCGGCTCATCAGAAGCTGGGCCGGTGACTGAAGGTTGTCAACTGGAGTGTTCCTGTACTCCAGCAGAGCGAGGTAGGGGTCTGTGTTTTCAGCTTTTGCTTTGTCCAGGATGCGCTTTGCTGTCTGGACGGTCTTTTCAGCAAGGCCGTTGCTCTGTGGGTAACGCGGACTTGTGGTGGTGTGGGTGAAGTCCCATGCGTTTGCGAAGCGGCGGAACTCCTCAGAGCTGTAGCATGGTCCGTTGTCACTGATGACTGTCTCTGCGATGCCGTGACGAGCGAACGCGGACTTGAGTTTGGCAATTACTGCAAGTGAGGTGGTATTTGTGAGCTGCTCCATTTCAAAGAATCTACTGTAGTAGTCTACAATGACAATGAAGTTTTGAGTGTTCCATGTGAAGAGGTCTGTGCCTACCACTTGCCATGGTCTCTCGGGTATGTCATGGGACCACAGTGGTTCTTTGGGGTTAGCATCACGTCGTTCCTGGCATATACTGCACTGTTCTACTGTTGCTTCTATTTGTTTGCCCATCCCGGGCCAGAACAGGAGGTCTCGTGCTCTGTGTTTGCTTTTCTCCATGCCCATGTGTCCTGCGTGCACGCGCTGGATCATGTCTCCTCTGAGGCTCAGGGGAACTATGATTTTCTCACCTTTGAAAAGTATTCCTTCCATCTCAGAGATCTCATCTCGGTGGTTCCAATATTCTTGGATGCTGGGTGGGCATTTCCTCCTTTCGTCTGGCCATCCGTTCTGTGTGGCTCTTCTGAGTGCAGTAAGCTGTGCATCCTGTGCTGTTGCGTCCTTGATCTCCAGTAGCTTCCTGTCGCTCACTGGAACAGTGCTTATGAGTGTGTGTACCTGTGCTTCCATGCTCTCCATAAGGCTGCTGTCCTGGTGCTCGATGGATTTTCGGGACAATGTATCGGCCACTGGGATGTCCTTTCCGGGCCGGTGGATGATGTGTATGTTATATTTCTGGAGCTGTAGTATCATCCTCTGTAGCCGCGGTGGTGCTGCAGCCAGCGGTTTTCGGAGGATAGCTTCCAGAGGTTTGTGGTCGGATTCTACAATCACTCTCCGGCCGTACATGTATTCGTGAAAACGCTTACAGCCAAATAAAACTGCATAGAGTTCCTTCTCTATCTGAGCATAATTCACTTCGGTGCTGTTGAGTGACTTGGAAGCGTAGGCAATGGGTTTTTCGTCCTGGAGCATGACAGCGCCGAGGCCACATTTTGAGGCGTCTACTTGGAGTCTCAGTTCTTTTTGTGGGTCGAAGTATGCGAGCACAGGGTGGTCTGTTATCAATTTTTTCGTCTGCGTGAATGCTTTGTCATGGTTTTTGTCCCATAGAAACTCACTGTCCTGCTTCAGCAGTTGTCGTAGTGGTGCGTTTATCTCAGAGAGGCGTGGTGCGAATCTGGCCAGATAGTTAACCATCCCGAGAATGGTTTCTAACTCTCCTCTACTCGTGGGTGGTTGCATGTCTTGTATCGCTTTCACCTTCGCTGGGTCTGGCTTGACACCTTCTCGCGAGAGCGTGTGGCCGAAGTAGCTGACCTCTGATACACATATTTGGCATTTATCAGGATTTAGCCTTACCCCTCTTTCCCTTGTGCGTTTCAGCATGGCCCTGAGGTTGTTGTCGTGTTCAAGCTTTGTCTTGCCGAAAACGAGTATGTCGTCGATGATGGCAGCTACACCTGTGAGGCCCTCATATGTCTCGTCGACGCGCCTTTGGAATTCGTCTTGAGCTGAATTGATTCCGAATGGCAGCCTCAGGAACCTGTATCTGCCGAATGGGGTGTTAAATGTTGTTAGTAGGGATGACGTTGTACTCAGCTTTATGGCCCAATAGCCTGATCTGGCGTCGAGGACGCTGAAGTACTTCGCTCCGGCGAGCTTTGTGGTGACATCCTCTAAGGTCGGTAAGGGGTAGTGTGGCCTTTTTATCGCCTTGTTGAGGTCTCTGGGGTCCAGGCAGACCCTCAGCTTGCCAGTCTGGGGTTTTTCTACGACAACAAGAGCATTAACCCATTCTGTGGGCTCTGTCACTTTGCAAATTACGTTGCTCTCTTCCATCTTGTCGAGCTCTTTTTTCAGTCTGTCTCGCAGAGCGATCGGTACTCTTCGTGGTGGGTACACTACTGGTGTGGCGTGTGGGTCGACATGGAGGTTGCACTCCCCTGGAAACTCTCCTATGCCCTGGAATACGTCTGTGTATTCTTTAAGGAGGCTGTCTGTATCTGTGCATGGTTTCGCTTCTTCCTCGGCCACAGTTAGTATCAGCTTTATTAACTTAAGGTCTAGGCTGGCTCTCATCCCTAGGATGGGGGGTGCTTTGGTGTCCACTATGTAGAATTCGAGCACAATGGAGGTGTTTTTATACTTGCACTTTAGATGACAGGTGCCTTTCACTTTCAGGAACTCACCGCCATATCCTGAGATTTTTTGAGTGGTTGGTTTTATGGCAGTGTCTCTGAACAGTCTTTCAAATATCTGTACTGGAATTGCATTGGTCTGTGCGCCAGTGTCGATTTTAAATTTAACTTTCTGAGTCCCGATTTCAATTTCAGCATAAGCTTGTTCGTTACATTTTCCTGCGTTTTCACTTGTGAGTCCGTCAATAAAAAGTTCGACCTGCTCATCTTCAGTGCCCTCATCCATCGTGTGAATCACTTTTCTCGTGTGGGTGTTTGTGTGTAGTTTTGACTTACAGGCCTTTGCAAAGTGGTTGAATTTTTTGCATTTCATACATTGCTTGCCTTTAGCTGGACAGGCGCCGTCTTTGGTCGTGTGCAGGCCGCCGCATCTATCACATTCTCTTTGTGCTGTGGCGGGCTCTCTCGGCCTGACTTTGTGACTCGTGCGCGCTGATCTGTGTTCCGGTCTTCGGGCTATGGCGTGTACAGCGTCGTTATTGGGGTATTTGCTTCCAACCATCTCTTTGAGTTGGACTTGTGCTATCTCATGAGAACGCGCGATGTCAATGGCTTGGTCTAGCGTTAGCTCCGCGCCGTGACTGAGCAACTTCTCCCGTACTCGCGGTGAATTTGTAGCGAAAACAATGCGGTCTCGCACCATCTCGTCGCTGTTGGGGTATCCACAGTCCTTAACTAACAGCTTCAGCTCCGTGACAAAGTGTTCAAAAGTTTCCCCATCACCTTGTGTTTTCTCATGGAAACGATATCTTGCATATATCGGGTTAGACTTTGGTGTGAGGTACGCGGTGTACTTATCGTAGTATGTTTGTAGTTTCGTCGCGTCGTCATCTGTTAGTGTCCATGTGTTGAAAATGTCGCGCCCTTTTTCCCCGATCCATAGGAGGAGATAGCTGCATTTGTCCTGTTCGCGTTTCTCCCGTAGAGGTCCGGAGAATATTAGCTCCGCGTGCTGTTTGAAACGCCGCCACGCTTCCGGCAAGTTAGCCGATTCCCAATCCATCTTGGGTGCTGGGACGCCGAAACTATCCATGTTTCTCTTGGGACGTGAGTACTAGCCTCTACTCTGACACCATGTAATGTTTGTGTACGGCTAAACTATACTATGGATGTAATAACTGGAACCGACACAGAGCTTTCTTCACTGTCTGCTTTTTTATTAGCCTCCTGTCCCTAATCTCGCGAGATGCGAGATCTGCCCGAGGGCTACGGTGTCACTTTTAGGACATACAGTGTCAGTCAGGATGTTACAATACACTGATGTTTCAGAGACCTTTTCATTCAAAACTTTATGTGCTGCTTACAGAATAAAGTTCAACATAAGCATATGTTATTTAAATAACAATGTAGTGGGGTCTTTGTTTTTTATCCGTTTTATTTTGATAAACATGACACAATACAACATCGCGACTACATGAAAAGAGCTTTAACTGTTATAAAAACACAGATTTTTGAGCATTACTGGAGCTGAAGGCATGACAAAAAACACGAAACACACGTGATCATTGTCATGCGGTGAATCCGGCCAATCATGAAACAGCTGTGTCGTCATCAGTGCTCGTGCAGCTCCTCTTGAGAAACTGCGCTGGCTGCCTCAGGCGGCTGATCTCGAATCGCTCTCGCGGTACTTTAAAGCCATACGTCACAGTCACATGACGTCAGCGCTGTCTCAAGTCGAACAACATTTCTTACCGGTGTAATGACTGAGGCAAATCAGACACAATTATTGGTTAGTTAACCAATAGTTTTAAGCTCACTCTGGAGTCTGTCCCCATCCCCCGGGAAGTTTTCAGTTACAAGTTTATTGCGCTGAGGAATGTGGTTGCTGCATGGAGAACAGAGTAGAGACACAGAAAATCTGCATCTTCCCTGCATTTTCCACACAGAACACAGACTCTGTGGCATTAATGTATAGACAGACTGTGCTATAAATGATTCCTTCTCAGGAAATGGTATCCATTATTACTGATGTTGTATTGTACTCATTGTATTTACATGTTTGATGATTGTTAAATGTTATGACCTGCACGGTAACTTCAATCATGCCATGTTTAGTGTCTATACGTTCGTAGCGGGAAGATTTAAATGTTTGTGTATGCGGTACATCCATACCTGTGCAACACATCGGTATTAAAAGAATATTTAATAGTTCTGATTCAAGAACTCAGCTTGTTAACCTTTCTGGGTTGTAAAAGCCCTGACAGGAGGGGTGTTGCCACCCAGAATTACAACATCTTCATTGGTCCGGTCAACAACTGAGAGGTGTGACTTTGACCAGAGGTTAAAAACCAGCGAACAGTGCCACTCCCTCTTTTTTTCTCCTTGCTTCTGAACGACCGAATCGATCTCCTTGCGGCCGGCCTAGGCCAGGCCTGCAAGGCCTGTAGGCCTCGGCCTACAAACGAGCCATGTGCTCCTCATCCCACATGGAAAAGACTGGCAACAACTTCGGACTGAATCACCCAAGATCTCTCCTCAGATGGCAGAGCCGATGCTCCTCAGCCTAAGGGCATCTTGCAAGTATCGTACATTTTAACACTAAACAGCAAGTTAGTATTAATTTGTAAGACTTACCTTGCTATTGCTGAAGAAACTGATGATTCCTTTCCAGATTGCCTTTGACATTTCATGTAGCTCTAGTAACAGCATCTCTTCCGGTTCAACACTATCATTACTCATTCTGACTTGCGTGTGTGTGTGTGTGTGTGTGTGTGTGTGTGTGTGTGTGTGTGTGACCCTTTATGTATGTTATGTTATGTGTTTGTAAGTTTAGTTATGTGTTTGTGAGTTAGTTAATAAAGATTGTGCACAATACACGTTTGGTTCTGACTCCGTCTGCTAATGAATTGCCTCTTAAGTGATAGATCCGGACTACGGGCTCTGAGTAGTACAGTACAATAAGAAATATTATTTTTCCATAACTTGGAAATTGACATTTCTTAGAATTAATAAACAATCAACACTGAGCGTTCACTGGACGAACAGGTTAACTGATTGTAATGTTAATTTTAATGTAGCTACGTCCAGTTAATCTGATTAACGGATTTGCATATTCATAATTAATCATAATTAATAATCATAATGAGTTATGAATAATTATTAATATTTCCCCTTTGAGTTAATTTTCGCTACATATTTGGTGGAGAATGAGAGGCATCATTTTAAGCAATTGTTTGCAGATGGACCAGTAATCAATCATGTGTTTTGGCATAATTTTTGTTAACATCTTATACATGCACAAACTGGGGGCTTCAATGCACATTCTCTTGAACGGCAGAACGTTCCTCGATGCTATAAGGCATGTTTAAATTGTATGAAGAAGCTAACCTGAAATTATCGAAGAAATCATAATTTTAGTTGCTAAATGAGCGTAAAACTTTTCTGACGACGGAATCGCAGATTAGTAGCGCGTACAAAAGGGTATCGAAAGTAATTAACCTGAATTTGGGCGTAGAAACCCCCACTTTCAGCTTTAAATGCATAAGTCTTTCTGACGATGGAATCTCAGATTAGCAGCACGAACAAATAAACTAACCTGAATCTGGGCGAAGAAATCCCCACTTTCAGCTGTAAATGCATAAGCCTTTTTCTGATGACGGAATTCCAGATTAAGCAGCATAAATTTACCTGTGTGACGAAGAAATCTCACTACAGCGTTTGTAATGGTGTTCTGGGCGAGACTCCCCAGTCACCGATTAAAGGCCTTTTTACTGTTCATTCCGTCACTGTATTCATATTCATGCGCGGGACCGCACATATGAAACACACGCAACGAACCTGTGGTGTAAATTCTAGCGTAGCTAACTAGCAACCACCACTGTCTGTGAAGTGATGTGCTGTTGTGATTTGTGAGTTATGCGTGACCACACTGGAGTTCTTAATGCGGGCTTGCAACGCGGTTAGAATTCTGCTCCATTCTGATCGTGTTACGGGCTGGCATTGGTCTCCTGGCAACGCATGACAACAGAGCGTGTAGAGCAGACACCTCTGAAAGTCTGATAGCAGCACACCCACATCACAGACTGTTGTGCAAACAACGAATCATGCGTAGCCGAATCTAGCTCTATAGAAACCCTACGCGTACACCCTACGAGTTAAAACCCTTTACCTCGACTAAAAGCTGCTAGCACCCTGCTAGCACCTAGACATGTGCAAGCGTGAAGCATTCAAGCCAAAGACTTTATAGACTTTGGGATTCCCTTTAGGAGGGATTTTGATTTGAACCGCTGATGGGAACACAATGCGTTGTGAAGCTCCGAATCAAATGAATCAATTGCGTCACAAACGATTCACTGTTCGAACCGCTCAAAGCGCCCCTTTGCGAGCCAGAACAGTAAGCGTAGTGAATACTAGAGATATATGAATACGAGACATCTTTAATAAGCCATTCACAAATGGTTATTATTAAGTTGTTATCAATTAAATGTGATCAATGAATCATCTAATATCCTTAAACCTGAGGTTTCTGTCAAGACATGATATTTCAGTAAACTGTAGCGCTTATTGAAACACTCTGAAACTGCTAGGACGCATCACAAAGCCTCGTTTACTGAAATCACGTGACTGTGGCAGTTTGACACACGCTCCGAATCACTGATGCAACACAAACGATTCATTTGAGTTCCAAAGCTTCACAAGGCACGCCCCAAAAGGCACCCATCTCTGGTTTAAACCGTTTGTATGTGTGTGCGTATGTGGCGTCACTCACGTTGTCAAGTCTGAGTACCTCTATTCAGTCAAGTTGAATTTAAATTAAATTTAAAATTTAATTAAATCAATTTGTTTAGTTTCCTATCTCTACTTCATGCTAATACTTTGTTCACCTGACTATCCCTATGCAGCCAAGTTGAATTTGGTTAAATTTGAAAATTTAATTAAATCAATTTTGTCTGTTTAACTTTCCTTTTAGATTTCTAAATCTACTAGGAAATTCTAATTTTATTTTGTTCAACTTCATTCCTCCTCTACGTGTCATTTTATTTCCTTCACTTTCTTTCTATATCTCTGTTCGGTCAAGTTGGATTTAATCAAACTTAGCATTTAATTAAATCAACCTGGGTATTCACATTCCCTAGGTCTAAAGGGACCTTCTGTTTTTATTTTTATTTTATTTTATTTCTTTGTGTTATTCTACTATCACCCTCTTCCCTTTTTCTATAGGATTACAGTAGTTCTAGAAACTGTTGTTTCCTTAATGAGGCATAATGAGTTATAGGTTATTACTACGCTAACACCTATCTCTCAGCTCCCCCTCCTCACTCCTTAGTGCTGAGTACATGAAGTACGGCCACCGTCCAGTGCACTTGGGGCTCCGGAAAGGACTAGAAACTCTTCCTGTTGTTTCTTCTCCTTTCGACCTCAAGGCATCTGGTCTTTCTCTGTTAGTCTAGAGATTAGGTGATCACTTGAACCAGTGACACCTGCTTAACCATATCTCCTAGCAAGACTAAATGGGTAAAAAACCTCTTTCCTTCCTTTCCCTTTTCTTATTTCATTTTTTCTCTCTCTCTCTCTCTCTACCAGTTTGTTCTATTCATTTACCTTATGGTGATCATTTCTGGAAAGGAATCATCTGTACTCTGAGTAATAGTTTAATGACGTGTACCAGCCCCGTCATCAGTCAACACAGCTTACAGCTGTCATCCAAGATAGTTAAACACCTTAGTCTCATGCTGGCTTCCCCCACTTCAGCTAGCCACTTCCTATATGGCCCACATAGCTGTACGAACTTGCATTTGCCTGTGCTATCTCTTTCTCTCATGTCCCCATAAGTGTGCCTGTCTGCCCAGTACATCCAGCCCTGCCATCCTGGACCCCCTGGAGACCCAGCGGAACAATGTGATGGTTGCCCTTCAGCTAAAGCAGTCAACAACCTGCAACAGCAGAGTAAGGGACAGCGAGATCGGCAGCACCAGCAGACACTTGACACCTGACCTGAGCCAAAAGGAGCTTCAATTTCTCCGTAGCCCATGCTCATACGGGCTTCCAACAGGAGGTAATTGAACGAACGCTGCAAGTCACTGAGTTCCACAGAGAACCAACCCACTCAGCATGAGAAGGCACAGGACAGATGCAAGAACCATGACAGAGCAGAGCAATTGAGGGAGGTCACCAGTCTTCAGGGGGCTCTGACAGCTGTTGAACTTCGCCAGTCAAAGAACGTAAAGAACTGTTTGTATTTAAAGAGACACTAAAGCGCATGCAGAGCTGAAACCCAAACACTGACTCGGCAATGCACCAGTGTGGGAGACGAACTTGTGGTGGTCCAAAAAGAACTGAAACAGTCCTACCAACTGCAAATGGACCACACCAAGCACCAGCTCCCCCAGCCTTATACAAAGGGGGGGAGGGGCCAGAGCCTGCAGCTTAGGAGACCACAGCACCAATGCCAACATAATAGACATTCCCTTTTGTTCCAAAGTCCCTGACTGGTGTGATCCACCAAGACAGGCTCTCTGTTCCAGATCACACCCCACCAGATTCACTATGAGTTTTGACTTAACAGCCAGAAAAACTCCAATTAGACTATCAGCAGCTGAAGCCAGTCTGCATAAAGGATTTCTCAGACCCAGAAGCTTGAATGCAGATTGAGTGCTGCCCCGACACCAAGCAGGGCAGATCTGAAAGTCCCAAGGTTACTGCCACCGACTCAGACAAACCTGGAATGAATGGAGGACACCAACAGGACCTTTGCCTCCTACAACAGCTAGTCACCCCTTTGGACAGCACCACCTGCCCTCACACAGTGCCACTCATGTGACCTGACACAGAAGGCCTGTAACACACAAGGCCTCTCAGCAGGGGGTTCTCAAGACCCCAATGACTTTGAACTGCCAACGCAGTGCTTTACCCATAGCTTCTACAAAGGTTCCTAGGCAGCATAGGGCATAAAGCTTTTAAAGTAGATGAAAATGTGTGTTCGCAGAAATGCAGGAGTCTGCAGTAGGAGTGGAAGGAAACCTTGTGTGAATGTGTAAATCTCAAATGCTCATGACTATCCACGACGAGCTATTTTGAAATATGACACTAGATTGAGCCGGTTAAGCCAGCATGGCCTAACGCCACTCGCTTAAACCATCGTCCAACTAAAAGTGTGTTTAATAATTGATAATTCCGACATGACGTTTGACAACGTTTGATTCGCATGTAGATCGATGGTGCTGGCTTGTTAGATGCAGATAAAACTATAGCTTGAAGTGACACCTCTGCCGTAACAGAAAGAGTCTTAAGACATTTTAGCATATGTTCAAATGGTGTCAGTGTAAAGTTAATCTGATTTTAGCGAAGAAATCCTAATCTCAGTATTAGAGCGTAAGCCTGTGTTGACGAAGGAATCTCAACTCAGCGGCATGTAAACTGTACCAGAATTGATTATTCTGCTTTGGTTGGAGAAATACCAATTGCAGTATTGCTTAACCTGTTTCTGATTAATGAATCTCAGTACAGCGTTATATAAATGTAGATTTGGGTAATGCTCCCCTTTTATAGTTAAGATTGATGTCATTCATCTAAACTTTGGCTGCATCTACAAGCATAGCTACCTCTTGACCAAAACAGTGTTTCACTCGCTGAAAGGAATATCAGTATACCTGCACAAGACGGACTTAACTATATATGCTTAAACAAGCTTGGACTTACAGCAAACTGTGTAATTACCCTTTAAACAAGTACAAGACGTTGTTTAAAGTAGAGAGAAGAGTTTACATGAGTAAAATTTGCAAATGCCAAAACATATTTGCATTTTACTAAATGTAATATCAAGTTTTTGAAAATCTGAAAGTATAAGCGTCACAATTTAACTGTACGTAACTAGTTTGAAATGAGCAGACAGTCTTCATGAACTGTTTGAATTGCTGTGGTGTGCATTGGTTCCCATGACAACGACTTGTCACAGGAAGTGCTAACTCATCACCTTGTGATGCCATGGTGTAAACAAACCAGGCTAGGTGGCTAAGCTAACCCCACCTAGCAACCCTTCCGCTCAGGCTAAGCTAACTAATAGCTTCTACAGTTAGCGGTTAGCATCATTTATGTGAAGCCTTTAACTACAGCTTGTGTGTATGCAGTGTGAACTGATCTAAACCCATTCTGCTGTTTTAGTCACTTCTTTAAATCTTTTTATTGATTTTAATTATAATAGCAGTCAGCTATTAATTTTTACTAGTATTATTTCTTTCATCTTTGTGATTTACTTACATCTTCCTTTTTTTCTTGTGTGGTTTAATTTCCCAATATAACCACAAGCAACTAGACATACTCTCCTTCTTGATTTTGTTTATTTACAACAGTTGCTTCAATTTTATGAGCCAGCTACAAAGTAATCTGAACAATTACTAGGGCATAATTGTGAGCACCACTAATAAGCAGAATCTAATAGGAAAGCTCTCCTCTTCCTCTCCCTTTTTCTTTCCTATTTGTTCAGAGGTCAAGCCTGTCGTGAGCCATCAGTAAGAAATACTAAGAAATAATTTGACCACAAGAACCATCTTAAGTCATTTGTTAAACCTAGCTGTATTTTATACACCTGGCTGCTCACTGTGCCTTTAGCCCTAAATTCTGTTTGATCTTGCAGTAGTCTCTTGCCCTTACTCTCACCACAAGCGTGCCTAAATGTTGCAGATGCTCAGCCTAACTAACCGCAGAGCCAAAAGCAACTGGACAAAGATGGAAGAGAAGTAAAGGCAGATGACTCAAACCAGAGGTATGGTCACAATGATCTGACTGAAGTCAACTTCTTCCTGGCCCACATCCTCACTGTTTTGAAACAGGAGGTGAACAACCTCAAACTCCAGATCACAGAGACTCGCAAGGAGCTGATGCATGCTAAAAGCCACATAGACCAGCTAGAGATGGAGGCTCGGGACAGACACAAGGACCCTGACAGAATAGAGACACAGAAGAAAAGCCACAAACTGCAAACGGCTCTGACGGCTGCTCCGCAACGAGAGCAGCTGGAAAAGGCAGCCAGAGAAGACGTGGTAAAAGAACTCTGTCACAAATAGTCACTGTTAAAAATAGCAAATTCTGAACTCTAGGACAAAGATGACAGGATGAGGACCTGTGAACGTCCTCTGGATGTGTCCAGACCTGGGACTGAAGCTCTGACCCAGCAGCTGGACAACACCAAAGATGAACTTGACATGGCCCAAAGAGAACTGAGACTCTCTTGCCTGCAGCAGAAGAACCTCCCCCAGCCAAGCACAGAGGTACAGAGAGGGGAGCCAAAGCCTTCTGCTTGACACCTCATCAGCCAATTTCCTGAAATCCTCTAAAGCTACAGAAGGAGAAGGATTAAGTCAGACAGACCCAGGCACCAGACCTACCACAGGGAGAAGCCATGGATGGAAAAATCCTCTTCCTGCAGACACCGCATGATCTCCAACAGCAGGTAGCACAAGGGCGACTGGACATGCCTGCATCGAACCTGTAGGAGCTTCTAACGCTAGTAAGGAGCCCCATGAACAGTACTTACTTGAGAAGTACTCAGAAGCACAAGCTTCTGACCACTCACACAGGACAACTCAGACCTGCTCAAGTCGGCGCCGCCACCAGAGCAGAGGGACACAGCAAACTTCAGACTCCTTTGGACTGAGAGCAGAGGTAACAAATGCTTCTGTCATCAACCCTAGGTCAGTCTGAAATACTCTTCACACTACAAATCCCATAAACTCTTCCTGCAACCACCTGCTTCATGGGTGTCCGAATGACAGGTGACACTGTCATGGCACCTGCAACCTCGACACCTGCTGAGCAAGCTCAAAGCCCTGAACCTTGCGTTGATTCCTGCAGCACCAGCTCAGAGAACTTAGCTTGCCCACGGTCTGCATCAACGACCACCACTCCAGGAGACACATACAACCAGGGCCCATCACAGCCTTCCAACCTTGTGTGTCAGTGATGTGTCTGATCTTTCTGCACCTTCAATGTCGCTCACTGTTGCCATAAGAGAGACAACAACGAGCGAAAGGGGGGGAATTATGTAATGACTGAGGCAAATCAGACACAATTATTGGTTAGTTAACCAATAGTTTTAAGCTCACTCTGGAGTCTGTCCCCATCCCCCGGGAAGTTTTCAGTTACAAGTTTATTGCGCTGAGGAATGTGGTTGCTGCATGGAGAACAGAGTAGAGACACAGAAAATCTGCATCTTCCCTGCATTTTCCACACAGAACACAGACTCTGTGGCATTAATGTATAGACAGACTGTGCTATAAATGATTCCTTCTCAGGAAATGGTATCCATTATTACTGATGTTGTATTGTACTCATTGTATTTACATGTTTGATGATTGTTAAATGTTATGACCTGCACGGTAACTTCAATCATGCCATGTTTAGTGTCTATACGTTCGTAGCGGGAAGATTTAAATGTTTGTGTATGCGGTACATCCATACCTGTGCAACACATCGGTATTAAAAGAATATTTAATAGTTCTGATTCAAGAACTCAGCTTGTTAACCTTTCTGGGTTGTAAAAGCCCTGACAGGAGGGGTGTTGCCACCCAGAATTACAACATCTTCATTGGTCCGGTCAACAACTGAGAGGTGTGACTTTGACCAGAGGTTAAAAACCAGCGAACAGTGCCACTCCCTCTTTTTTTCTCCTTGCTTCTGAACGACCGAATCGATCTCCTTGCGGCCGGCCTAGGCCAGGCCTGCAAGGCCTGTAGGCCTCGGCCTACAAACGAGCCATGTGCTCCTCATCCCACATGGAAAAGACTGGCAACAACTTCGGACTGAATCACCCAAGATCTCTCCTCAGATGGCAGAGCCGATGCTCCTCAGCCTAAGGGCATCTTGCAAGTATCGTACATTTTAACACTAAACAGCAAGTTAGTATTAATTTGTAAGACTTACCTTGCTATTGCTGAAGAAACTGATGATTCCTTTCCAGATTGCCTTTGACATTTCATGTAGCTCTAGTAACAGCATCTCTTCCGGTTCAACACTATCATTACTCATTCTGACTTGCGTGTGTGTGTGTGTGTGTGTGTGTGTGTGACCCTTTATGTATGTTATGTTATGTGTTTGTAAGTTTAGTTATGTGTTTGTGAGTTAGTTAATAAAGATTGTGCACAATACACGTTTGGTTCTGACTCCGTCTGCTAATGAATTGCCTCTTAAGTGATAGATCCGGACTACGGGCTCTGAGTAGTACAGTACAATAAGAAATATTATTTTTCCATAACTTGGAAATTGACATTTCTTAGAATTAATAAACAATCAACACTGAGCGTTCACTGGACGAACAGGTTAACTGATTGTAATGTTAATTTTAATGTAGCTACGTCCAGTTAATCTGATTAACGGATTTGCATATTCATAATTAATCATAATTAATAATCATAATGAGTTATGAATAATTATTAATATTTCCCCTTTGAGTTAATTTTCGCTACACCGGCATGCACTGCTTCAAGTCAGCCGCCGATCGGTCTTTGCGGCGCTGCATCAAGTCGAACAAGCCTTTTGCAATGGGCTGAACTGGAACGTCCTGAACTGGAACGTCCTAACGTCCCTTGATCACTTGGAATCAGCAGTGGAGCTGATTTATTATTTATTTTTTCCCCTTACAAAATTGTTTAATACAGCATTCTATATGTATATATGTGTGTTTTAAATGTTTAAAAAATAAGTAATATATCATAGAGTTGTTTGTGGTGGGGTACATTAAACGCGATGTGCGGTGACGTCACAATCATGTTGCATTGTGGGTTATGGAGCTGCCTGAAGTGTACATATGAAGTAGACTCGCTCCCTCGGTCAAAATCGAGGGAGCGAGGGTCTGTCCATATAAACTTCCCTCGTCCACTTCATGAAGTGGAACGCACTTCAAAATGGCGGCAGGGATTCCCCCGAGGGGAAGTGTTTAGGGAAGTTCGCGAGTGCGTGTCTAAAACCGAACTGGAACGCAGCCCAGTTCGGTTTTTAAATGCCCTTCCCTCGCTAACTTCCCTCGGTCTCGTTGACTCGGATGTACGTCATTGCTTACGTTGCACGAGTGCCCACTTCTGGCGGAACCTTTGCAATGGGCTGAACTGGAACGTCCTAAGCCCTTGATCACTTAGAATCCGCAATGGAGCTGATTTATTATTATTATATATTATATATATTATTATATATATATTATATTTATTATTATTATTAAACGCGATATGCGGTGACGTCATAATCGTGTTGCATTGTGGGTTATGGAGCTGCCTGAAGTGTACATGTGAAGTAGACTCGGGCTGCGTTCCACTTCAGTTTTAGACACGCACTCGTGAACTTCCCTAAACACTTCCCCTCAGGGGAATCCCTGCCGCCATTTTGAAGTGCGTTCCACTTCGTGAAGTGGACGAGGGAAGTTTACATGGACAGACCCTCGCTCCCTCGATTTTAACCGTCTACTATGTACACTTCAGGCAGCTCCATAACCCACAATGCAACACGATTATGACGTCACCGCATATCGCGTTTAATTTACCCTACCACAAACAATTCTATGATATATTAATTATTTTTTTAAACATTTAAAACACACATATATACATATAGAATGCTGTATTAAACAAATTTGTAAGGGGAAAAAATAAATAATAAATCAGCTCCATTGAGGATTCCAAGTGATCAAGGGCTTAGGACGTTCCAGTTCAGCCCATTGCAAAGGTTCCGCCAGAAGTGGGCAATCGTGCAACGTAAGCAATGACGTACATCCGAGTCAACGAGACCGAGGGAAGTTAGAGAGGGAAGGGCATTTAAAAACCGAACTGGAATGCAGTCTTGGGTCAAGGGTCTGTCCATGTAAGCTTCCCTCGTCCAGTTCGTTTTTTAAATGCCCTTCCCTATGGAAAGCTGTTTTAACATTTAAAAGTTAAGTTCGACTATCCTATGGAAAGCCATTTTAACATTTAAAAGTTAAGTTCGACTATCCGGAATTAACGTTGTAGATATCACCAACGTCTTTCTGACTAGTCGTAATTACATTTTGGATAGTTGGAATTGTCATTCGAGATTGTGACTAGTCGAAATGACAGATAGAGATATCTGTAATGCAGTTTTGACTAGGCAAAACTGAATTACAGATATCTGCAATGACGTCATTGAAAATGACATTCGACTCGTCACACATCTTAAATGACAATTGCAGATATCTGTAATTCAGTTTTGCCTAGGCAGAATGAAGGTTAAAGATATCTCAAACGTCATTATGACTAGTGATTATGGCATGGTGCCAATCAGTGCTAATTACGAGTTAACAGGTGCGATTTGAATGATTAGAACAACAACACGCTCTGCTCCCGCCTAAAAGTGCCGGTGTTACGGATCAACTGGGGATCATGTCAACTGGGGACATGCGCGTGCACGCAGATAGTTTTACCTGACTTTCCAGCAGATGTTGCTCAGCAATCGTCACAGGGATTTTTCTACGGAGGAGATTTAAACGCTTACCACATTATTTGTGAATGTTTGTATTATTATTGGACTTTGTTGTTCCCCCTGTCGCTCTTTGAATGTATCAGACGCCGTTTAATGGAAGTTTTAATGCGTTTTCATGTCGCGTCTCACAGACCACGCCCAGATTATTTTGTTTACATTCGTTTCAATGGAGTTCGTTTCTGACAACAATTTTATAGGTGCATTAAATAAAAAAGCTATTTACGTTTTTAAAGCACTTGTTTATATGTTTTTATAATTGTTATTATTATTATAAAAATTTCAGCAGCAATATTTCAATGGTTTAAAAAGGATGTCAAGCATTTTTTTAAAAATATTTTAAATATGTTATTTATTTAAGGGAATATTTATTTAAGGTAATGATCAACAAATATATGCATAGTTAACAGGTGCAAAACCACAAAAAGCCCTTTTAACAATACATAAAGGCCTAGCTTCAAAGCAGCATTAGGCTACATAAAATGTATGTGTACATTATGAAGAGAAATCTGTTATGTCAGAAATTACTCTCAATGCAATGTTCATATGGCAAAAATGTATGGTTCTTTGATAATAGAAGTATGGTTAACATCATTCAGTTAAGCAGAAACATATTAAGGCAATAATGATTATAATATAAGGATAATTTTGCATGTTGATTCAGAGTTGGTGTCATCTGAAGTAGGTGATGTCCTTGCAGGTGTTGTCCTCATCTCTTCACAGGTGTTGGGTTCACTTAAAATCTTCACAAAGGCTGAATCCAAATGTTAGTGAGGTTGGTACCAAATAAAGATAACTGGCATAATTCAAATTTATATTACATATAAAGAGGCCCACACTCATTAAATTGTATTTATAAAACTGACAGTCTATTGTGTCATATATTCAGTTTCCTATTCTAATTGTTTGGGAGAGAGGCACTGTATTTGTGTGAGGTGCCAAATGATTATGAGTTTAGTGATGTATACTGTCTTTTGGAATTAGCCAAATGTGTAACATTTTGTAATACAGTATAATATGTCCTGCTTATGTAAGTCATGAGAAACTTGTTGTTGCCACTGATTGGTTGTCACAGAACATTCATACAAAAGACAGTATGGAAACTGGAAAAAGAACCTATGAGACATTAAGAAAGATATTACAGCATAGTTCATTTTTAGTTGTTAAACACTGTTTAAACACAGTGTCATCTTTAAAATGTAAACATGGCAGTGTTCTTCAGTGTTCACAGAATAACAGGTTATCAATTAAATTCAAGCACCTAACTGAATGTACAATACATACACACCATTACTTTAAGCATTAAAATTATTATTTTAATTGATTAGGCTATGATTCTAAGAAACTTCAGTAATAAATACAGAATTGTTATAAACAGAGTTCTGTTCTGCTATTTGAATCGTTTAGAAAAAAAATTAAACAATGTGTTTTTATAATTCCTAAGCTAAAGCAAATGTTGAGTTTAAATCAGTCATGAATCCAGAATGAAACATAGTTGTTTTAGGATACAGGAGTTGTACTTGAAACCTAAGCAAGAGATCTCAGAAAATAAAATCAACAAAATCAATAAAATCACCTAGAACAAACACAAGTCAAAGTGTCTGTTTTTTTTCCCCTTAATATATGTAATCGCTCATAAAATATATGATTTGATTATGAACAATAGTAAGCAACATATCAATTAACAAGACTTGTTAATAAAAACATTAAGGACTTTGCAATTCATGTTTGCTTTAGTTAGCCTACTCCTAACTTAAACTTAATCTGTCTGTTTTAATTTGTGTTTAGAAAACATGACAGCACACTACAGACACTAATGTTGAAAATAAAGAGCATGATAAACTTTCTTAAAACTGCTCCAAAAACGCAGGAACGAACACCGCGAAATCGAGGCACTTTATTACGCATCGCAATGGATACAACCGGTGAAACATGCATTTTTAAATCTATGATCCGTGGAATATCGCATGTGACGAATCTGTCGCCGTCTAACATCTCCTGGAAATCCAGGTAAAACTATCTGCGTGCTCGCGCGTGTCCCCAGTTAACATGATCCCCAGTTGATCCGTAACACTGGCCTAATTTGCATAAAGATATCTGCAACGTCATTTCGCCTAGTCAAAACTCTAATTCAAGATATCTGCAATTACATTTTGACTAGGCGGATTGAAAGTTACAGATATCTCAAATTTCAGATATCTCTAATCAAAATTAATTTCAAGATATCCATAACTTGATAATAGATATCTACAATTAAATTATGACTATCCCTAACTCCAGTTTGAGATATCTACAACGCCATTTTGACTAGTCATAATTCCAGTTACAGATATCTACAACGTCATTTCGCCTAGTCAAAACTTAATTTGAGATATCTGAAACGGAACATGTAGATATCTTGAATTGAGTTGAATTAAAGATATCTTGAACTGGAGTTGTGACTAGTCAGAATCAAATTGTAGATATCTCAAACTGGAATTACAGATATCTACAATTCAGTTACAGATATCCGTAATTCACATAGTGGATATCTGCAACTGAATTGTAGATATCTGTAATGATAAACCCCATACAAATGAATGGCAAAAGTGACGTCATTTGCCCTAGGAAGAATGTATTTGTGGATATCTGAAATGACAATTATGGATAGGAAGAATGTAGTTGCGGACATCCGAAATGTTCTTTTCGACGAGGCAAAACTGAAATACAGATATCCGCAACACATATCCAGTCTAGCTGTTAAATGTTAAAACAGCTTGCCATATGACAGTAACGTCTCAACGACCAAACTGGCACGTTGTAAAAACGTAACTGGATCGGCTCATATTAGTTGCAACGACGTCCCGAATAACGTTCCAGCGACGTAACTTTGTGATTCCCATATTTGTTGTAGCGACGTTTTAGTGGTACGTTGCTGGAACGTGACAGGTACGTCCTAAAGACCAAAATACCACCTCGACCTTTATCTTAAAATCTGCTTCTCACCTTTACTCCGGGGAATGATAATGTGCACCGTCCATAACCTTGAAATCCATGCAGAACTGATAATAATAATAATAATTCCTTAATAAACACTTGATAAACACTTCATTCTCTGCTATAAAACATTATAAATTCTAATTGTTATAGGGAATTGTATTGCTTTGGTTAATACATTTGCAGATCAAAATAGTGGAAACCAATATAAACCCTCATTAAATTCTGATAGAAAATGGCTAGAAACACACTGCATCCATGAAATCATCAGCATTGTTACTTTGTACAATTACTAAGCCAATACATTTGAACATTACCATGTAACCATGTTTTAACCATGTAAAGTGTTACCAAGTTATGAGTACAGAAAATTGAACACATGAATTCATAAATTGAACACATTCATAGATCAAACAATACAGTCAATAAATAATGTAACCAGTGATTAATATGTTTTATTCTTTTAATTGACAAAGTGTTTTAGCATTAGATGGGTATAGTTAAATAATGATTTTATCAATTATATTTATAGATACTCTTATGATTACTACTATCCATAATTTGGCACAAAAATGACAAAGATATGAAAAAGATTCAGCAGATATTTTATTACTTTATTTGCAAAAAATATATTTTAAACCATTTCCTAAGTGTCCTTAATGAGGCAGCTGCTACAAATATACTGAGGTAATTTGCTTTAATACTGCTTTTACTGCCAGACAATATCACAATTACCAAAGATATACAGTCCTTGAGCTTCTCAAAAGCTAAAAAAATCCAGAAGATGACATTCATAAAGAGTAAAAGACATGTATAAAGAAAAATATAGAGTTCCCTTTCGATACTTCACTCGTACTGCGTATGGGGAAAAGTCTCCCTTTTTCCCCGTCACTGAAGCCTTTTTCAATAACGCAGTGTAACTGCATTGTCATTGGTTCACTCATGAGAAGTTGTTGAACCAATGACGGCGCGGCATAGCTGCGCGCCCTATGGCGAGAAAGCGCGCGAATTTTCCCGCCGAAAGGGGCGGGGTTGAGTGCTATATAAGCGGGCGTTTCGCCATAGGAATTCAGTCCTTTCTCCTTCAGCGACGACTACACATCTCCTCGCTGATCTCCGTGCTGAAGCCGAAGAAGCTCGCCGCCTGGAATAAGCAGCTCTCGCCGCCGTTGAAGAGGCCCCGCAGCGGACCCAGCTGAGCCGCCGGACTCCCACAGCACCGGCGCCCTCGTGGACTACTGCCCCGAGCGCCGTCTTCAAGACGCCCGCCGCCTGCTTCCTGTTCCGGCCGCCGTCTCAGCCGTCTCCTGCCGCCATCCGGCGCCCCCTCTGAGAGCGTTTTCCTCGCGGTTTATTACCGCTCTAAGAGCATTTTTCCTAGCGGATTCGTCCGCTCTAAAAGAGCTTCCGCGGTCCTCGCCGCTCATAAAGAGCCCCCCAATCGCCGTTTTCACGGCGCCGGCGTTGTTACAAATGCCGCGTCACTTCTGTGACACCTGCAGAGCCCCTCTGCAGGACAACGATGGACACGATGAGTGCGTTGGATGCCTGGGTAAGCCCCATGCGGAAGCCGCGCTCACCGACACTTCATGCCCGCACTGCGAGTGCATGAGTCTGGCCTCTCTGCGCTCGCGGGTTGCTTTCTTTGCCGGAAGCAGTCCCGCCGCTCGCGCCCTCCCGTCCCCTTCCCGCCGCGAGCCTGCGAGGAAGAGACAGCGGGGTAGAGCGACTCAGCGCCCGGAGATGAGCGAGCTCACGTCGGCCCAGCCCCCGCGTGCCTCGCCCTCTCCCACCAGAGAGCAGTCGCCCGTCAGGTTCTCCCACCCTGAGCAGCGTCCCTCAGCACATGCAAGTGACCTCGTCTCATTTGGTGGATCCGACGAAGAGCCGCTGGATGAGTCCATGTCTCTCGCGGCTTCTGAAGCAGAAGGCTGGGTTGGCGAGTTGGACGACCCCGCCCCCCCGCCTCCGCTGGAGCCCATCGAACACGGCTCGGGTATGGACGCCGAACTTCTCCGCGTCCTCTCAAAAGCTGTGGAGGAGCTGGACCTGGATTGGGCTCCGCCGGAAGAGCCGTCTCGAAGCCGTCTAGATGAGTGGTTCCTGCCGGGAAGACGCCAGGCCCCTCGTCAACGTGCTGCCCCGTTCTTCCCCGAGGTACACGAAGAGCTGACCAAGTCATGGCGCGCTCCTTACTCTGCCCGCCTGCACACCACGCACCGTTCAGCCGTCACCACTGTAGACGGCGCTGAAGAAAAGGGTTACGAGCACCCGCCACCCCTGGATGAAGCAGTGGCAGCTCACCTCTGTCCTCCCACGGCCGTGGGCTGGAAATCTAAGAGAGCCCTTCCTTCGAAGCCCTGCAGAACTACCTCCACCCTGGCTTCGCGAGCTACGCCTCAGCTGGCCAAGCTGTCTCGGCGCTCCACACTATGGCCATCTTCCAAGTGTTTCAAGCCAAGCTTCTCCGCTCTATGGACGAGTCCGGCTTTGATGCACCCGCCTTCAGGGACCTCCGCAGCGCCACTGACTTAGCCCTGCGAGCCACGAAGGCCACAGCCCAGGCCATTGGAAGGTCCATGGCCAGCCTGGTGGTTTTAGAGCGCCACTTATGGCTCAACTTGACCGAGATCAAGGATGCAGATAAGATGGCCTTTTTAGACGCCCCTGTCTTGCCTTCCGGTCTCTTTGGGACATCAGTAGAGGGTCTCACCGAGCGATTCACCGCAGCGCAGAAGTCGTCTCAGGCCATGAGACACTTCCTGCCAAAACGCTCCAGCTCCGCATCTGCTTCAAGCCGACCCAGGCCTGCGCCGGCTCAGCAGAGCAAGCCTACCCCCTCTGCCTCCCAGGCAGCACCGCCAAAGGAGCAACGCCACCGCTCGCGCTCTGCCAGACGCTCCTTCCCGAGACGCCAGGGACCCCGGCCCAAGATTGCGCTGGACCCTGTGATGCCCAAGTCATCCTGATCCAAGAAGGAAGAGGACGGGGGAATGTCTCGCTGCGGCCGGACCACCCCCAAAGCTCCTTTGTGCAGTTTCCCCTCCGCCTCGTTTACATCCGGGCGCGGGAATAATGCTCAGTGTTACAGATGGGCCCACAAATGTTGCGTCCACTCAAACCGCCGTTTTCACGGCGAACACATTTTTACCTTCTCTAATAAAGGGCAAATTTCCTCTTCCACTCCCCTCGGTGCACAGCCCCCCCTCAGGCGGGCTGTCAGCCGATGTTATTCAACCTCTTGCCGCTCGGGTCGAGGCTTGGCGTGCCATCCCCGGGCTGTCAGAGTGGATCCTAGGGATCATAAGTCAGGGCTACTCGCTCCAGTTCGCCCGAAGTCCCCCACGCTTCGGTGGGGTGCTTCAGACTTCGGTGAATTCGGACAGCGCTCACGTTCTCCGAACCGAAGTCTTGCCGCTGCTCAAGAAAGGGGCTATAGAAATAGTTTCTCCTCCAGAGAGCGAGTCGGGCTTTTACAGCCGTTACTTTCTGGTCCCCAAGAAAGACGGCGGTCTCAGACCCATCCTAGACCTCAGGATCTTGAACCGCTCCCTCATGAGACGGAAGTTCAAGATGCTGACGCTGAAGCAGATCCTCGCACAAATTTGTCACGAGGACTGGTTCTGCTCACTGGACCTGAAAGATGCTTACTTTCACATTCAGATAGCCCCCCACCACAGGCGGTTCTTGAGATTCGCCTTCGAGGGTGTGGCTTACCAATACACGGTCCTGCCCTTCGGGCTGTCCCTGGCTCCTCGCACTTTTACCAAGTGCATGAATGCGGCTCTTTCCCCGCTCAGACAGATGGGAATCCGTGTTCTGAACTATCTCGACGATTGGCTCATTCTGGCCCACTCGCGAGCAGAGCTAGAACTTCACAGATCCGTGCTCCTCAGCCATCTAGAATGCCTGGGACTCAGGGTCAACCTATCCAAGAGCTCGCTGCTTCCCAGCCAACGCATCTCGTTCCTGGGAGCGGTTTTCGACTCTGTCCGCATGACGGCAGTAGTCTCGCCAGAGCGCGCTCTGGCCATTCAGCAGCTCGCGGCTTCCGTCACAAACAAAGCCTACCTTCCTCTGAAGTCCTTCCAGAGGCTATTAGGGCTGATGGCTTCCGCCTCCCCAGTTCTTCAGCTCGGCCTTCTTCGGATGCGGCCTCTGCAGTACTGGCTGAAGTTTCGGGTCCCCCCCCACGCCTGGCGGCACGGCCGCTTCTGTCTCAAGGTCAATCAGGCCTGTCTATCAGCCCTGAAGCCCTGGTTGAACCCCGAGTGGTTCAAGCGTGGTGTACCCCTTCAGGCGGCGTCGCGAAGGACGGTGCTCTCGACGGACGCATCCAACTCGGGTTGGGGCGCTCTTTGCGAGGGCAGACCGGCCTTCGGCTCGTGGTCACACGAAGAGAGCCATCTCCATATCAACTGCCTAGAGATGCTGGCAGTGATACGTGCCCTTCACTTCTTTCAGGCTCACCTGACGGGTCGCCACGTCCTAGTCCAATCGGACAGCATGACGGTGGTGTCGTACATAAATCACCAGGGAGGTCTTTCGTCCAGCCGCTTATGCGCACTGGCGAAGCGCCTACTGGAATGGGCTCTACCCAGATTTCTGTCGCTCAGGGCGACACACATTCCTGGGAAAACCAATCTGGGAGCAGATATGTTGTCCCGGAGCAATGTTCCCTCAGACGAGTGGACGCTCCACCCCCAGACGGTTCTCACAATATGGGAATTCTTCGGGAAGGCAGAGGTCGACCTCTTCGCCTCAGAAGACAACTCTCATTGCCCAACTTATTTCTCGAGGAAGGACGACGCGCTGGCCCACCATTGGCCCAGCTCCCTTCTCTACGCATTCCCCCCGATCGCTCTGATCCCTCAGGTTATCAGACGAATCAAGGAAGACAAGCACAGAGTCCTCCTGGTGGCCCCGCTCTGGAGGAGCCAGATTTGGTCCTCGGAGCTGTTCAGGCTCTCCACGAGAGCCCCGTGGCCCATTCCCCTGAGACGGGACCTTCTCTCTCAGGCGAACAGGACAATTTGGCACCCACAGCCAGAACTTTGGGCTCTGCACCTATGGTCCCTCGATGGGAGCCGGTCAGCCTCCCCGGGGACGTGTTGAACACCATCTCTCAGGCGAGAGCTCCGTCTACGAGACGTCTCTACGCCCAGAAATGGTCGATCTTTGTTGACTGGTGCTCTGCACGCAACATAGATCCAGTAGAGTGTGACGTATCTCAGATACTGTCCTTTCTCCAAGAGCGTTTGAATGCAGGACGAGCTCCTTCAACGCTCAAGGTTTACGTAGCAGCCATCGCAGCGTTTCACTCTCCTATCGCTGGCCAGTCGGTAGGAAAAAACGGCCTAGTGGTGCGTTTCTTGAGGGGTGCTAGGCGATTGAATCCTCCTCGCCCCCTCACTGTTCCCACCTGGGACCTATCTATGGTCCTTAGGGCTCTCAAAGGGCGTCCCTTTGAGCCGCTGTGCTCAGCTGACCTCAAGCCCCTGACACTTAAGACCGCGCTGCTACTGGCTCTAGCATCGGTTAAACGTGTCGGCGATCTGCAGGCCCTCTCTGTGAGCCCTGCTTGCCTTGAGTTTGGACCCAACGACTCTAAAGTCGTATTGAAACCCAGGCATGGCTACGTCCCCAAGGTGCTCTCGACCCCGTTCAGAGCACAGGTCATCTCCCTCTCTGCGCTCCCTGTCTCGTCAGAAGAGCAAGAGTTGGGGTTGCTCTGCCCTGTTAGGGCATTGAGAACTTATGTAGAGCGATCGCAGCCTTTTCGGCTATCAGATCAACTCTTTGTTTGCTTTGGCGGCCGCACCAAAGGGTCTCCGGTCTCAAAGCAACGTCTCTCGCGTTGGATTGTCGACGCCATAGCTCTCTGTTACTCCTCCATGGGCTCGGAATGCCCCATAGGAGTTAGAGCTCACTCCACTAGGAGTATGGCCTCTTCTTGGGCCTGGTCCAGTGGAGTTTCTATCAAAGACATCTGTGAGGCGGCCGGCTGGTCCTCGCCGTCCACCTTTGTCAGGTTTTACCAGTTGGACGTTCCGGCTTTGCAAGCTCGGGTCCTATCGGTCTGATGCAGCGGCCTCTTTGAGCTCCGCCTCAACCGGTTTAGGAGTGATCTCCTCTTGTAGTGTAACTAGGGTTCGACGGCTTCGGCCCTCTCTTTAGTTTCGTGGACCCCTTCTAGGTGTCCCAAACATGTCCAGTCGTTCCCTTCCGTGGCACGGCGCGGTTGAATTCGTTCCCCATACGCAGTACGAGTGAAGTATCGAAAGGGAACGTACTCGGTTACTAACGTAACCTCGGTTCCCTGAGATACGGAACGAGTACTGCGTTTCTTGCCGTGCCACGAGGCTGCGGCTTCAGGGTCGTCGCTTCAGTCGATATGGCCTGAATTCCTATGGCGAAACGCCCGCTTATATAGCACTCAACCCCGCCCCTTTCGGCGGGAAAATTCGCGCGCTTTCTCGCCATAGGGCGCGCAGCTATGCCGCGCCGTCATTGGTTCAACAACTTCTCATGAGTGAACCAATGACGATGCAGTTACACTGCGTTATTGAAAAAGGCTTCAGTGACGGGGAAAAAAGGAGACTTTTCCCCATACGCAGTACGAGTGAAGTATCGAAAGGGAACCGAGGTTACGTTAGTAACCGAGTACGATTTTTAGCATTTCTTCAAATAATAGTTTGGCCCACCCAAAAATACATGTACAGTTTTTGTTCAAGAAAATGAACATGTGGACTTTCTCAGGAATAATTTGAGATCTCTCATTACCGTGTCCTCAGCTGTGTAGAACACTCTTTTCAACAGTGTTGCAGAGGAAGATGATGGAGAGCTGTGAGAGAAGAGGAAGAGTGTCTTTCTCAGGTTCTTCTGAGGCAAGGATAGGAGGATGGTCTCTATATATTCACTTTGGATTTTGGCAAACTGGAAGCTAAAAAAAATTATTGTAGTAGTTATTGTAGTCAGGTTTATTGTTTGTTAGAAAGGTATGAGGAAAGCATGTTTAACTTACATGTTCCTCCTCTTCTTCATCCTGAGCTGCACTGTCACCTCAGTCACCACTGCCATCATCATCCTCCTCTGGCAGCTGATAGGTTGAATTACATTGTTAGAAGTTGCATTTTTACTTTTGAAAGCAGTCTCTTCTACTTACCAAGGCTGCATTTGATGAAAAAATACAGTAAAATAATAATATTGTGAAGTAGTTTTACTTTAATATTCTAAAATAGTTTTACTATTAACTGTTTTCTATTTTAATCTATTTTTAAAAGTAAGTTATTCCTGTGATCATAGCTGAATTACTCCATCATTACTCCAAGTCTTCAGTGTCACATGATCCTTCTAATATGATGATTTGATGCTCAAGAACACAAAAATATGAAGCAGCACATTTCAAAAGAAATGTCCGAGCATCAATTCAGCATATTAGAATGATCAAGGATCAAGTGGCACTGAAGACTAGAAAAATGATGCAGAAAATTTTCTGTCAAAGGAATAAATTAAATTTTGAAACATCTTCCAAATCTCAATATCTTTGACTGGCAGTGTACATTATTACATTTAGATAATAAACAGTGCACAAATTCCCAAAGAACTTACATTTTAACAATTACTTCCCTCACTGCTGACTCCAAGCTGGGGAAACACTGAACGACTAGAAGACTGACTGAACGCAACTGGCTCTGACCCGACGTGTTTGGGCAAGATCAGTTGAAAGTATCAAATTACATTTATAATCGGCCTTACAGTCGTTAAGTGTGTCCCTGGCTTTAGTTGTTGTTGCAGCCTCCTCAAAAAATACATCTTTCTGTACACGAAAGCACGAAAAAAACATTTTAAGAAAAAATGCAGTAGGGGCATATTTCATGTAGCCTAAATGAATTGCGATTATGAAGTTTTTTTTTTAATTTTTGATAGTATTTTGAAATCATTAAAATATCATGTATATATTGTAAGTTACAACATTATTTGTTTTTATCAAGACATGAATTCATTTTGTTCCAAACCTGTTAAGACTTTAGTTCATCTTCAAAACACAAATAAAGATAATTTAATGAAATCTGAGAGCTTTCTGTCCCTCCATTGACAGTCTACACAACTGCCACTTTGATGTTTAAAACAAAAGTTCATACAGATTGTAAATCTAATCTAATGAATTGAGAGGTTTAGTCCAAATTTTCTGAATAAACTCGATCACTTTATATAATGAACAAATTTAATACACAAGTGCATATACAAACAAGTACAGTTGAGCTTCCATTTATGTTCGCTAATTAATGTTTATATGTGAATAAAAGTCTAAACTCAAACTGTATATTGCATTAAGCGAACAAGTCTCTTCAGAAAATTTGGACTAAACTGCTCCATTCATATGGATCAGTTTTACAATCTCTTTATGAACTTTTTGAAGTGTCAAAGTGTTAGTTGCATGGTCTCTAAATTGAGGGAGATAACTCTCAGATTTCATTCAAATATCTTCACTTATGTTTCGAAGATGAACAACACATTCTTGCATGTTTGGAATGACATAAGGGTGAGTCATTTTTTTTTTTATTTTTGTGTGAACTAACCCTTTAGGCAGGTGTACACTGTGTAAGTTCGAACACTCAGTAGTTTGTGAGCCCTTGCATACAAGTTAGTTAACCCGATAATCATGTCAAAGCAGTTGGTACATTGCACGACTGCACTGCACAGCTTTTCTTTGTTTTAAAAACAAACTTAACATTTATCTATTGTGGGTCCTAATTAGGAGACGATGAGCACATTAAGCTTTGTGCCATGCTGTTTATATTTATCAAGCAGTAAAAATGCCCCTTTCAGCGCCCAAAACAAGAAGCTTGCGGATGAGATGATGAGAGGAAGGAGATTTTGGATTGTATTTGATAGTATCGAACAGATTTTAAAAAAGCTTTAATCATGCCCTTTCAATCCGAATGAAATGTCAATGGGACCCGGCCAATTCATTTCAACTAATGTGGTTACATGTGACTTTTTATTCCATCTGTGCTACTAGTCTGATTAAAGTCTGATTATTAGAGCTCATGTAAACACAGCTAATGTTGCTGCTATAGCTTCAGATTTAAAAAAGTTATAGGGTTGCCAAGCAGCCTATGTGATGTGATTGTGTATAATTCATAGACTGTAAAAAAATATGGACGTAGCGTCCGTGACGTCACCCATAGAGTTCTGAACAGCAGTTCTGAAACGAAAATGAGGCCGCTGCCATCTTAGCAGCGCGTCACCGCACGTCACTCCCGGATAACTGAAAATGGGTAAAGAGGCGGGGAGGTGGTTTGAGCTGATGTGACTGGTTGCTGAAACCACGCCTGCCTAGCTCGACGTGACCATGTTAGCAGTCAAAGGAGCTATCTATCTATCTTAGATACAATCTAAAATATTAATGAAGATAAGTTTTATATATCCTCCCGCCATTGTCATTGTAGTAAATCTCACAACCAAAACTTTGAGCCAATGCCACGATCCAACAACATGTGTTCTGTTTCTTCTGCATGCAAGCACATCTACACAGACACACATCAGTCTCGAATATTATGCAGCAAGCCATATTTTATAATTGTATAAAATATTCGAGAAAAAAGCACAAATACGACTGAGATGCCAAATTCAGCGACTGGAATTAGCTGAGGTAAAGTGACGGCTCACAGACAGCAGCGCAATCTACCTGTCACTCAAGTGACCACGCCCTTAATTATGCAGAACTTTAAGGCTTAAAATAATTTAAACAGACAAGTTATAAAAAAATTCACCCCCCTCAGAGTTGTCATGAAGGGCAAAATTAGCAGTATAGACCAAAACCAACCAATTTGAACCAACTTGTAAACATGTTTTTTTTCTGCTATAAACTTGGCCAGTTTAACATGGGACTCAATGAGATTCTGCTCTCTTTTGGAGCCTGTCCCTAGCGGCCAGTCAATGAATCGCAGTTTAAGTCACTTCCGTATTGGCTTCACGAGAGACTGGGGCAGGTTGCCGCTTGGTATAATTTGGGACTATACAATAGCTGCATTTACATGGACCCTAATAATTAATTTGTAATTCGGACTAGTTGCACAGTCGAATTAAAGGGATAGTTCACCAAAAAATGAAAATTCTATCATCATTTACTCAACCTCAGCTTGTTCCAAAGCTATATAAAATAAGATATTTTAAAGAAAGTTTGTTACCAGGCTGCTTTGGGCCAACATTGACTTCCATAGTAGAAAAAAAAAAAACTATGGAAGTCAATGGTGGTTTTTAACAGAAGAAATTTATACAGCTTTGGAACAAGCTGAGGGTGAGTAAATGGTGACAGAATTTTTATTTTTGGGTGAACTATCCCTTTAAGTCACATACAACCATGTCATTCAGAATAAATTTGCCAAATCAGATTTTAAAATTTCATTCTGATTGTAAGGGGTGGTTTAAACCTTTTCTAATCTGTTCGATAGGACATGTAAACACTTGATCAGATTAAAAACTGAAATTTGAAAGTGTAAAGCACGTGGAATGATGTAGAAATGACGCACGAAACTAACCATTGTTGTTGAATGAATGCAGTGTAATAAATGACTGTTGTCATAAAATTTCAAAATGCTTCTGTTTAGTTTTAAGCATTTTTACTGCTTGATAAATATAAGCAGCACGGCACATAGCTTCATGTTCTCTGCGTCTCCTAATCAGGACCTGGAATGATAAATATAAAGCCTGCTTTTTGAAACAGAAAAGAATCAATGACAGGATGATGGTTAATATGCACCAACAGCGGGAAAGTCTGTAATTTTGGACAGACAGTGCATTTTAAAATATCAAATCCGATTTCTAAATAAATGTACACATCACCTATATTCAGATTCATCAATCACAATGATTTTATTCTGAATTAAATAAAAAGTGTAAATGTATCAAATAGTGAAATTGCTGACCCCTCAAATTCAGAATTATTAACATCTCCTTGTCTCTGTGAGTAATTGAATTGTGAAATTCAACCCTGTGAATTACCTGTTTGTCCTCCTGAGCCTTCTAACGAGAAGGCTGCTTTTATGGCTGGATGCTGATTGACACACCTTTTGACCATGTTCTCAAATCCAGGACAACAAAATGATCAAGCAGACCTGAAACAAATGACCCATGATTGAAATCACTTTAAAGGGATAGTTCACCCAAAAATGAAAATTTGATGTTACCCCCCAGCACCTCCAAGATGTAGGTTACTTTTATTCTTCAGTAGAACACAAATGATGATTTTTAACTCCAACCGTTGCCATCTGTCAGCCGAATAATGGGAGTGAATGAGAACTTGGATCAATAAGAGTCGAAAAACCTTGCATAGACAAATCCAAATTAAACCCTGCGGCTCGTGACGACACATTGATCTCCTAAGACACGAAACGATCGGTTTGTGCAAGAAACTAAACAGTATTTATATTATTTTTTACCTCTAAAACACCACTAAGTCCAACTGCGTTCAGCACTCGCTTAGTGAGGTCTGATCGCGCTCTGACAACGGAAGTAATGTCTAGCACTCATTGAAGTATATGCACGAGACATTACTGTCGTTGTCAGAGCGCGATCAGGTTCCATATAATTAATGACTGAACGTTACATACATACCGATAGCAGCACCATTAGTCCAGGACCTTATATCTATTGGTACTGAACAAGTCAGAAACTAATTTAATACCCACCTTATCATTGTTGTCTTGTTGTTGCTGCACAGGTTATCTCTCCTCCAGCTGCTGAAAATAAAAAGTATATTAGATTTATTGGAATGAATAGACATAATGTTAGCGTTAAACCAGTAAGTTAAGTGGCGACAAATGAGAATTTTGTTATAAACAACTCTAAATCATTGATTTGGCTGGTTCATTGGCTGTCATTACAAAGAATTTAAGTAAACAAATCATGAAGTAATTAACCGTGTCTGATTAACCGTTTTATACAGATTTTATTGACTTTTCAATATGGTTCATATGAGCTTCAGGGAGGCCAGGCAGGGTCTAAAATTAACAAACACTCTACTAGGCTACAGTTGCCGTTTAACGAATATAAGTGATTATTCTGCCATTTATAGCATTAAACAGTTAACGTTACATTTAAAATAACTAAAATAAAAATATAAAACTGTGTCTCAGCGCGCACATTAACCAACGGAATTTATTTATGAAATAAATTCAGAAAACCAAAAACACTGCACTAACATTACTCATCACAAGTGATATTTAGTGTCACATGGGCAAAAACGATGAATAAAAGCAGATTTTTAGGGGGTCCGTGTATCTTTTGGTCATTCGTTTTTTGTTTTAATAATGAAATCGGAAAATGAAAAATGGCACCTTTTTCGTTTTTCATTTTTTTCAAACAAAACGAAAAACAAGAATTCGGCTTGATTTTTCGTTTTTTGTTCAGGGGTAGAAAATGAATAAACAACTTGAATATTTGATCTCAACATGTGGGCGGGAATAAAACGCCCCTTTCCGCTGATTGGTTAACCAAACATTAAACTGTGCCTTCATCAGTTCTTCCGCTGTTCAGAGCAGCAGAATAATAGTCCTTCGCTGCGATGGATTCAACGCGTTTATTGCAACTATATAATCACTTTTAGATGTACATTTAATCTTAATCTCTATCTCTTGATCTCTATCTCTCAAACAGCCAGACTAAAGAGTGACTTGAGACACAAATCGAGGCAGAGCCTGTAGAGGCTTTCTTCTGTGTGTCCATAAAAACGAGTGTTTAGCTCAGAAATATTATTATCTCAGATATAATAATTAACTTCGCACCTGCATTCACAACTACCCAATAGCCAACACCTTTTACACACTGCCTGTTTTATTATTGCTGACCACCATCGTAGTTAATGTTCACAGCACATCTACTATAGTTCTATTATGATTTTTATTCAGTCAACAGATGGATATCATAATGCCATTATCTAATGTTTCAGTGATTGACTTTAGTGAAATATGAATTTGACGTTTTTACGGTGAACTTGTTTGAGTTATATGAATAAAACCCTGAAATAAGACTTTGTACAATAAACCAGGTTTTCATGAAAGGTTTTCATATTTAATGCCATCTACCAGTGTCAGAAATTAACTTATATGGGACAAATGATTTTCAGGGGTATTTTTTACCTTTATATATCATTTCTTTCCTAATTTTATTAAATATTTATGCTCTCTATAATGTTAAATTCTTAAATGTAGTCAAATAAATTAGAATAACATGACACTAGGCTGTTACCAATTAAATCACTATCAGTCAACTGCATGATGCTTTCAGATGTAGCTACTTACAGTAAATACATTTACACATTAATTACAACAGTATAATATAATGAGATTAATATTTTAAACAACATTTTTATTCAGAAATATGAAATGACAAGATGAAATAATACTTAATTGGATTATGAAAGTAATATCGCCACTAGGTGGCGGTAAGTCATTCTGTTAAAAAAGGAGTCATTTATTCATTTGTCGATTCGTTCGTTCAAAGCGCTGATTCATTCAGGAATAAAATCAAGTGGCTGTCTATATTAATTGGTCACTGAATCATCGTCTATATTAATGGGTTGTTCAAAGACTCTTATTCATTCAGGAACGAAACACCTCTGTGTGCATACTGCGAGTCAGTCGCATAACTGTTCTTTGACTTTATTTGCTTTGGAGGTTTAGTTGGCAGAGAAAATTCTGTATGCCATCTGTTAGCCGGCCAATACCTAATACTAATTAAATAATCTCAGCGTATTGCCTAAAACAAAAGTTATGACATCTGTGCAGGGTGCGATTTGTGAAAAAAAAAAAGAGGGGGGATGTTTTGAAAAGTTTTTGTTTGTTTGTTTTTTTGTTTTTGAAAATTTGTTAAAAACCACAGTAGAGCTATATAGCCTACTATTTTCGGCAGCTGTTACAGAAACATTTTTACAAAAAAAAAAAAAAATCAGATTTAACCTTGAGGTTTGAAGTATTAGATAGCTTAGATATTTGCACCACTACAATGACACTAATAATTCTTAATTTCTGATAGAAATGCAAAATCAATCGGTAGTTATTAATAGAATAACGAGACACAAACCTTTACATTCAGTCGCGTTTGGTCCCATTTATTTTTGATCACAGTGCATACACATACAAACTTTTAGTCCAAAAGTGCGCACATTTGGAGAAATACACGTTTACCTCAGATTTCATTAGATAAAATATAAGCTGGGCCGTATGCAGGGTTTCATAATTACCGAGGTCAGAAGTTTTAGTTTCCTAGGGGGGTACGGAGCATATGCTCCCCCGAAAAATTAGATTTCCCTGGTGTACATGTGCATTTTTAAGACGTTTTAAGGCCAACAAATTGGATAACAATTTAAAACCACGTCAACAAATAAATGCATGCACAGTTTTGAGGCAGCTTTAATCGCATGTTTGGTAATTTCATGACTTAACTTACAACAGAACAACGACGGTCATTGCTCGTAGTTTCTTTTGCGCTTTATTTTAACTATAAGTAATTAAATGCAGCGCGCGCCGGCGCATTTGCGCATGCAATTCTTCAGTGCGTGCCGCTATCTGCAATAATAAATCAGCAATAATAAAACAGGCAGTGTGTCAAAGGTATTGGCTATTAGGTAGCTGTGAGTGCACGTGCGAAGTAAATTGTTATTTCTGAGATAAACTAGTATAATATCTCTGAGCTAAACACGCGTTTTTATGGACACACAGAAGAAAGCCTTGTCTATAGGCTCTGCCTCGATTTGTGTCTCAAGTCATTCGTTAGTCTGGCTGTTTGAGAGATAGAGATCAAGCGATAGAGATTAAGATTAAATGCACATCTAAAAGTGATTATATAGTTGCAATAAACGCGTTAAATCCATCGCAGCGAAGGACTATTATTCTGCTGCTCTGAACAGCGGAAGAACTGATGACGGCACAGTTTAATGTTTGGTTGACCAATCAGCGGAAAGGGGCGTTTCATTCCCGCCCACATTTTGAGATCAAATATTCAAGTTGTTTATTCATTTTCTACCCCTGAACGAAAAACGAAAAATCAAGCCGAATTCTTGTTTTTCGTTTTGTTTGAAAAAAATGGAAAACGAAAAAGGTGCCGTTTTTCATTTTCCGATTTCATTATTAAATCAAAAAACGAATGACCAAAAGATACACGGACCGTAGGGCTTACCTTTTACTCCGTGTCCGTCTGCTGGAAGTCGACCCTTATGCTGCGTTCACACCGAACGCGTCTGGGGCGTCTGAGACGTCTGATTTACATGTTAAGTCAATGTAAACGCGCGTCAAGGTGTCCTGCGGCGCGAATCAAGCGTCTAGCGCGGCGCGAATCGGCCGTTGACGCGCGAATGGCGCGGCGCGAATTGAGCGTTCACGCGGCTGACGCGCGAATTGAGCGTCTGACGCCCAAACGCCCGAGTTGAAAAATCTGAACTTTGGCGTAAATTCGCGGCGCGTTAACCAATCAGGGACTCTGCTTTGGTAGTTATGATGTGATCAGTGGTGGAGACCAGAACAAAGTCGCTGTGTGTGGCCACCCTGAGCTCTATGATGTGTCATTATATTTTTTATCGAGACAGGAATAAAAAGGACCTTGCCTGGAAGAGAATAAGCGAAGAAATCGGACAATCCGGTTAGTTGTAAAACTTTTTGCATGATTTTAGCCGTTGATACTAGCCCACCTTCTAGCTAGCAAAAGTCGGCCGGCATAACCGAGTTAAATTGCCGCTACAGGTTTCCAACTGACGAGATTATGTGTTTATTCAGAGGATCTGTGCAGAAAGAGATGAAAGCCCCTCTCATGACGCGAATTCGCGTCTGAACACACTTTGTTTAGACGCGCGAATTGAGCGAATTTTACGCGCGTCTGAAGCGTCTGACTTCAAAATGTTCAATCGTCCAACTAGACGCGTCTGGCGCGAATTTGACGCCCCAGACGCGTTCGGTGTGAACGCAGCATTATGCTGCGTTCACACCGAACGCCTCTGGGGCGTCTGAGGCGTCTGATTTACATGTTAAGTCAATGTAAACGCGCGTCTAGGTGTCCTGCGGCGCGAATCAAGCGTCTAGCGCGGCGCGAATCGGCCGTTGACGCGCGAATGGCGCGGCGCGAATTGAGCGTTCACGCGGCTGACGCGCGAATTGAGCGTCTGACGCCCAAAAAAAAAATCTGAACTTTGGTGTAAATTCGCGGCGCGTTAACCAATCAGGGACTCTGCTTTGGTAGTAACGTGTTTATGACGTGATCAGCGGTGGAGACCAGAACAAAGATATATACCAGACAAAGATAATATATATATATATATATATAGTCGCTGTGTGAGGCCACCCTGAGCTCTATGATATATATTTTTATCGAGACAGGAAAAAAAAGGACCTTGCCTGGAAGAGAATAAGCGAAAAAATCGGAAATCTGGTTAGTTGTACAACTTTTTGCATGATTTTAGCCATTGATACTAGCCCACCTTCTAGCTAGCAAAAGCCGGCCGGCATAACCGAGTTAAATTGCCGCTACAGGTTTCCAACTGACGAGATTATGTGTTTATTCAGAGGATCTGTGCAGAAAGAGATGAAAGCCCCTCCTATGACGCAAATTCGCGTCTGAACACACTTTGTTATTGCATTATGCTGCGTTCACACCGAACGCAATCTAGTTGGATGCTTGAACATTTTGAAGTCAGACGCTTCAGACGCGCGTAAAATTCGCTTAATTCGCGCGTCTAATGCTGCGTTCACACCGAACGCGTCTGGGGCGTCAAATTCGCGCTAGACGCGTCTAGTTGGACGCTTGAACATTTTGAAGTCAGACGCTTCAGACGCGCGTAAAATTCGCTCAATTCGCGCGTCTAAACAAAGTGTGTTCAGACGCGAATTCGCGTCATGGGAGGGGCTTTCATCTCTTTCTGCACAGATCCTCTGAATAAACACATAATCTCGTCAGTTGGAAACCTGTAGCGGCAATTTAACTCGGTTATGCCGGCCGACTTTTGCTAGCTAGAAGGTGGGCTAGTATCAACGGCTAAAATCATGCAAAAAGTTTTACAAATAACCAGATTGTCCGATTTCTTCGCTTATTCTCTTCCAGGCAAGGTCCTTTTTATTCCTGTCTCGATAAAAATATAATGACACATTATAGAGCTCAGGGTGGCCACACACAGCGACATCTTTGTTCTGGTCTCCACCACTGATCACATCATAAACACGTTACTACCAAAGCAGAGTCCCTGATTGGTTAACGCGCCGCGAATTTACGCCAAAGTTCAGATTTTTCAACTCGGGCGTTTGGGCGTCAGACGCTCAATTCGCGCGTCAGCCGCGTGAACGCTCAATTCGCGCCGCGCCATTCGCGCGTCAACGGCCGATTCGCGCCGCAGGACACCTAGACGCGCGTTTACATTGACTTAACATGTAAATCAGATGCCTCAGACGCCCCAGACGCGTTTGGTGTGAACGCAGCATTACAGAACAAAATGATGCGCATGCGCAGTACTCAGATTCTCCGAAAGTCCGTTTGACTTGCTCGTTTAAAATTTCGAATTTGTCTCGCGCGTGCCCCATCCAATAAATCTCCTTTATTCACAAACACAACATATAATATATAAACATGCCCATTACTTTTGGCGCTCTAACGGTTAAACAGTATGGAGGACCAACCTGCACAAATTAAAAATGAATAAATGAATAAATAAATGAATTAATAAATAAATATATAGTTGAATAAATAGATAAATAGGTAAATAAATGTGATAATAGGAAAATAAATAAATGACTTGGTAAAATAAATAGGATTCATTTTTAATAAAAAAATAATTTTTTATTTTTCCCCCTTAATTTATTTTCTGCGTTTATACATTTTTACATTTTTTTATTTATTTTTATATTTATATATTATTTTTACATTTATTTTTAGATTTATTTATGTATGTACCCAGCAAACACAAAACGTTTTTACAACTTTTCACAACGTTGTATTTTGGTTGCAATTAGGTAATGTTGTAGTACAACGTTTTAAAAACGTTTTAAAAAAGTTTTTTAAAATAAAAAATAATGTAACCAAAATAAAACGTTTTAAAAACGTTGTGAAAATACCAAGCTGGTATGTTTTCTTGAAGTAGTCAAAAAAAACATTAATATCACGTTTGTCTACTACGAAAACGAAACTATACCAAATTGCAACTTTTGGGAGACGTTTTATTCAGGTGTTAAAATAACGTAATCTGCACGTTGGAATACGACGTTTAAAAAACGTCATGACAGTACCAAAATACAACCATGTCAAAACAAAGACTATGCTAGGGCCAAAACGCGTACATTCTGGGTTTTTTTTGTTTTTTTTGTTTTTTTTAATGTGTTGTGCAATAGCCTATAGCCTACTTTTATTTCTACACCACGTTGATCATTTCTGGTATATAAAACATATGTTTTCTTTAGTCAAAAAAAAAAGAAAAAAAAAAGAAAACGTAAGTATTCTAAAACTATATTATATTATATTATATTATATTATATTATATTATATTATATTATATTAGCCTATATTATATTACTATAGCCTGATATAAACTGACATCAAACATTGTTTTACAATCTCGATACAGCTTTCATTTTCTCATTCCACATTTTGATAGTCCAGCCTAGGTCTACTATAGGCCTACAATATGCTATCAAGTTTCAGGACCTTTTTCTGGTAATTGACTCCATCAGTATTGTTTTAACGCTGTAATGTATGTAGCCTAATGTAAACGATAGCTGCTTAACTTTTGACGTGTTTAATAGAGTGCCCCAGGGATGACGCGTTTTTGTAGGCCAACCCGGAAGTTAGCGGCACACGGGTTTCCTCGGTTTTCCCATAGATTTTTGGAAAATCGCAGAAAATAAGCTCTGTGTTTAACAAAGGGTTATGACACTTACACGTTTTGTCTATCAAGATAATCTTTACAAGTTAACACAACATTTATAGATTTTGAAGCCTAAATAAAGTCGTCAGATATAAAAGGCTAACAGTAGGCTATAAACGGACTACAGCACACCATGGTCGCGGATCAACGTCGTCACCACCAAGCTTCCTCAAACTTTGTTTAGATAACTTTATTTATAAACATGCTCGCTGTTATGATCTGCGCTGTTATTACCCAGACAGCAACATAGTGTGGCCCACATCCAGACCACATCCGGTACATGTGGATTACACACGGATCAGATGCGGGCCGGATCTGGGCCGACACTATGTTGCTGTCAGGGTAATACTTATCCACTTTTCATGAGAAATGCTGTCCAAATGTCCCGTTTTTAATGATGACGTCTAAAGTCCCAGCCAAAGGAAGTAGTCCCTTTTAGCAATTTGTTAGCAACCCCCGATTTTAAGACACAGTAAAAGTTTAAAAAATAACAAGTGGGTTATAACTGGTGTGTTTTATGTCATAGATCAAAACGTGAAAGTATGTAGAGGCTTTGTTAACCACAGACCTTATTTCAGGCAAAAACCCATAAAAAAACCCATAGACTTGACGGCGTTGGAACCGGAAGTCCTAAAATGCTAACTCGCTTCCGGTTTTGCCTACAAAAATGCGTCATCCCTGAGGCACTCTATAGACCTTATGTAGCCCCGCCCCTTTTCAGCGCTGCGCTCGTTGTCTTTTGACCTCCGGCTTGTATTTCCACAGCGATCTTGTATTTATGAATGAACTGCTCATTTTAAAATCTTCCCGGTCTACTGACATTTGTTAAGACATCTGCTTTAAACATAACAATGCTCATGATAACTTTCATTGACTCTACAACAGGTAAATCCACTTCACCAGTTAATTATTCTTATTCTTATTTCCATAGAAATATACAGGGCTACCGCAAAACCGGAAGTTCAAAGACAATATTCTAAAGATGGCGGCGCGCTTGTTTCTCTGGAAATAAGGTCTATAGACCCCTTAATCGCCTACGTCACTGTGACGTCACCGCTCTAGCTGGAGGCAAAACATAAATAAGAACTCATAGCAGGCGCGCTAAAAGTTTGAGGTTTTGACTTTAAAATGTCGTCTTGTTGTGTTTTTGGCTGCCAGAATAGAAGGAACAGGACTTTTGGTTCAAAACTAAAGTTTTACCAGATCCTGGCAGACATTCCTTCACAGAAATTAAAAAGATAATTGTGGTTGAATGCAATATGGCGTACAGACTGGACAGAGACGATCATAAACAATACTTGTGTTTGCAGTGCACACTTCATATCAGGTAAAATAATCGATGCATATGTAATGGTGTGTTGGTTTTATCTAGTACAAATCAGCAAGTTTCTGTTTTATAGGTGAAAAGGCAACTTTCTTTATCGCCAACTTTCAGCGCACTAGCTAGCTTAAATGTTAAACAAACATAAAGCGATAGATGTGTGTGCCATCCTTTGAATGGTCTCTTAAAATGATCCACATTGCTAATCATAATTAGCCCAGCGATAGGTTACATTAGACAATAAGCCTTGACAAAATTCCCCAAACCACCCGAAAGTAATTACTTCATATGGGAATTAATTCATATGTTGTCTAGGAAATATCCAAAACTTAAGTTAATTTACAAAAATAGCGGTCCCGGTCCCGCAGAGTCAGTGACTGTACATATTCGGACAGTTCTGAACCTTCTTCTGCATCTATGTTTAATAAATCCCTCCTAAAACATGCTAGCTTACGCTTGTCAACATTGAGTCCAGTGTCTCTTTTTGCCTCCAGCTAAGCCCCGCCCACCAGGAAACGTTGCAATGTTTACAAACTTTTAAGAGGTCTATTGCATAGACTGTAAAAAAATATGGACGTAGCGTCCGTGACGTCACTGTGGCAAGGGGGGCGTGGTTTAGCGAACTCTGCAGCGGGGGAGAGCGTCAGGAGAGGCGCGGTATGTGAGTGGGTTAAGTGCAAATAACAAACACCTGTCTCTTGTTGCAGTAATTGGCGTGGAGAGAGTATAAAATGCCAGGAGAAACAGGAGCGAGTGAGAGAGAGAAGGACTGCTGGCTGCCACACTCCAGGATTCCTGTGTTTATTTTAGTTGGAGTGATTTTCTTGATTTATGACCGTTTTGTGCCTCTCTGCACACTTTTGTTTTTGTGTTGAAAATAAAGAGCAGTCAGCAGATGAAAGCCGACCCTGTTGTCTTCCCTCCTACAAACTCGAACATTGTTACACTGGTGCCGAAACCCGGGAGGGAAGATGGATGCCGCCGCCACAACTGCGTCCTCTGCTACACCATTTGCAGAGCTGATTACATCCCTCGCGGTCATGCAACATGACCAACATCAGGCCCTGCAGGACTTACGACATGATCAAGAGAGGCGGTTCCAAGCCGTCCTCCAAGCCCAGCAGGAAGACCGCGAGAGGTTCCGGAGCTGGATAGACCGGGAGGTTCGGCCAGAAGCCACGGTCCATCAAGCTGTGCCCGCCCATCTCCCGCTCAACAAGATGGGGCCTGAGGACGACCCGGAGGCGTTCTTGGACTTATTTGAGAAAGCGGCCGAGGTCCACGGATGGCCGCGGGACCAGTGGCCGATGCGCCTGGTCCCATTGCTCTCCGGGGAGTCCCAGGTAGCGGCACAGCAACTTCCGGTGCGGAATCTCCTGGTCTTCGAGGATTTGAAGAGAGCCATCATTCAGACCCTTCGTGTTGGCCCAACAGCTCCGGGACTCCTGCCGCAAATGGTTGCTGGCCGACGGAAGCGATGTGGAGGAGATCATCGATCGAGTGGTGCTGGAGCAGTTCGTCACTCGGCTTCCTAGAAGAACAGCCAAGTGGGTCCAGTGCCACCGCCCCACGTCGCTGGAGTCGGCTATCCATCTCGCGGAGGACCATATGGTGGCGTGCCCCGGGGTCTGCGAACCTTTGCCATCCGCCTCTCTCTCTCCCTCTTTTTCTTCTCCTTCTCTCTCTCGGCCTGTCCCTTTACCCAGGTCCCGTCCGCCCGGCCCTCCTAGAGTAGAATGGCCAGAACCATTATGCAGCTCCCCGAGTCCCGCCCAGGGGTTGGACCCCGCCCCTGTTTCTCCGCTCTCTCCACGTCAGCCACTTAACCCACTCCCTGCCACTGGAGCGGCGGGGAAGTCTGGGCCGGCCTGCTGGCGTTGCGGGGACCCGGACCATTTTGTGGATAGGTGTCCCGTTATGGAGGTGGGGACGATGATCCGGGTCCCGGATGTCCCGCAGGCTGCCCCCGGTCAGGCTGGGTGGTACCAAATACCTGTGAGTATCAAGGGGGGTACCTATCAGGCATTGGTGGATTCAGGATGTAACCAAACCTCAATCCATCAAAGTTTGATACAATCCGGGGCATTGGATACGAGCCGCATGGTTAAAATATGGTGTGTGCACGGGGACGTGGTTGAGTATCCTATTTTGCCGGTCATTATTAAATTTCGGGGACAAAAGCATAGTGTTGAGGTGGCAGTTAATCCGCACCTCCGGCATCCATTAATTTTGGGGACAAATTGGCCAGCGTTTAAAGAATTATTGGGAATTTTATGTACGGATGCCTCTTGGGGGGAAAATGCTTCGGAGGGGAGTGAGAGTGTGCAGGTGGGAGAGACTGAACCGGGACCACTGAGTACTGCCTCGGGGGAACAGAGCGAAATCGAGAGAATTATTCTCTCGGAGCGCAATGATTTTCCCCTGGAGCAGTCTCAGGATGAGACGCTGAAACGCGCATTTGAACAGGTCAGGACCATCGACGGTCAGCCTCTCCAGCCTGAACAACCGCTTACCTATCCATATTTTGCAATAATTAAAGATAGGTTGTATCGAGTGACCCAAGACGCTCAGACAAAAGAAGATACAACCCAGTTATTAGTACCTAGGAGCCGCCGGGAAATGCTTTTTCAGGCGGCTCATTCCAATCCAATGGCTGGTCATTTAGGACAGGTAACGACACTAAATCGCCTCATGACCCGATTTTTTTGGTCGGCATTCACGAGAATGTGCGCAGGTGGTGCGCGGCTTGTCGTGAATGTCAGTTGGTAAACCCACCGGCCACCCCAAAAGCGCCTTTGCGCCCCCTTCCATTAATGCAGGTCCCCTTCGAGAGAATTGGCATGGACCTCATCGGGCCATTAGAGCGATCAGCACGAGGACATCGTTTTGCATTAGTCATTGTAGATTATGCAACACGATATCCAGAAGCAGTGCCGCTCCGCAACATTTCCGCTAAGAGTGTTGCTGACGCACTGTTTTCTTTAATCTCCCGAGTGGGGATTCCCAAGGAAATCCTCACTGATCAGGGCACGGCGTTTATGTCACGGACGTTACGCGAACTTTACGAATTATTGGGCATTAAATCGATTCGGACCAGCGTCTTTCACCCACAAACGGACGGGCTGGTCGAACGGTTTAATCGCACGCTTAAGACAATGATTCGTAAATTCGTTCAGGAAGACGCCAAAAATTGGGACAGATGGTTGGAACCCCTGTTGTTCGCTGTGCGAGAGGTCCCGCAAGCCTCCACGGGGTTTTCCCCCTTCGAGTTGCTCTATGGTCGCCAGCCCAGAGGGGTGTTGGACGTCATAAGAGAGACTTGGGAGGACGGACCTTCTCAATCTAAAAACGAAATTCAGTTTGTGATGGACCTGAGAACAAAACTCCACACTTTGGGGCGGCTCTCTATGGAGAATTTGTTACAGGCCCAGGACAAACAGAGCTGGCTGTATAACAGGGGAACCAATTTGCGTAAATTTGCACCGGGAGATAAAGTGCTTGTATTACTCCCAACGTCAAGTTCAAAATTACTTGCAAAGTGGCAAGGACCGTTTGAGGTCACACGGCAAGTGGGAGAGCTCGATTATGAGGTAATACGCTCAGATAGGAGAGGAGCACGTCAAATTTATCACCTCAATCTCCTTAAAAAATGGAATGAGGGAGAATCAGTGATGTTGGCGACGGTGATTAGCGGAGAGGATGATCTTGGACCAGAAGCGAATATAAAAAAACAATCTCTCGCTCTGGCCCCAGGGGGAGATCACCTCTCGCCCTCCCAACTCATTGATTTGACTACATTACAGGCAGAGTTTGCTGACGTGTTTTCTCCCCTACCTGGTCGTACAAACCTCATTCAGCACCATATCGAGACAGAGCCGGGCGTGGTGGTTCGCAGCCGGCCTTATCGCTTGCCTGAACACAAGAAAAAAGTGGTTCAGGAGGAATTAGGGGCAATGCTTGAAATGGGGGTAATAGAAGAATCCAACAGTAACTGGGCGAGCCCGATAGTTTTGGTTCCTAAGACAGACGGCTCAGTGCGGTTCTGTGTGGATTTTCGCAAGGTGAATGCTGTGTCGAAATTCGACGCATATCCAATGCCGCGGGTTGACGAATTGCTTGACCGGCTTGGTTCGGCTCGTTTTTTTTCGACATTGGACTTAACGAAGGGTTATTGGCAGATCCCCTTGTCTCCATTATCCCGAGAAAAAACAGCTTTCACGACGCCATTTGGATTACACCAATTTGTTACACTTCCTTTCGGGCTGTTCGGGGCACCGGCTACCTTTCAGCGGCTGATGGATAAGGTGTTGCGGCCCCATGGTGCATATGCGGCTGCCTACCTAGATGATATCATTATATTTAGTAATGATTGGCAGCGGCATATGCAGCATGTGAGGGCGGTATTGAGGTCGCTGAGAGGAGCTGGGCTCACGGCCAACCCGAAGAAGTGTGCGATTGGGCGCGTGGAGGTAAAGTATCTGGGTTTTCACTTGGGACATGGGCAGGTGCGTCCTCAAATTGATAAGACTGCAGCAGTTGCGACCTGTCCGCGCCCCAAGACCAAAAAGGAGGTGAGACAGTTCTTGGGGCTGGCGGGATATTATAGAAGGTTTGTGCCTAATTATTCGGACCTCACCAGCCCCTTGACTGATCTTACTAAAAAGGAAGCACCAGATACGGTCCAGTGGACGGAGCCGTGCCAGCAGGCGTTTACCCAAGTAAAGGGCTGCAGTCCGGATGGCTCCCCGGCCTGAGTCGGGCGGTGGGGGGTATGTGGCAAGGGGGGGCGTGGTTTAGCGAACCCTGCAGCGGGGGAGAGCGTCAGGAGAGGCACGGTATGTGAGTGGGTTAAGTGCAAATAACAAACACCTGTCTCTTGTTGCAGTAATTGGCGTGGAGAGAGTATAAAACGCCAGGAGAAACCGGAGCGAGTGAGAGAGAGAAGGACTGCTGGCTGCCACACTCCAGGATTCCTGTGTTTATTTTAGTTGGAGTGATTTTCTTGATTTATGACCGTTTTGTGCCTGTCTGCACACTTTTGTTTTTGTGTTGAAAATAAAGAGCAGTCAGCAGACGAAAGCCGACCCTGTTGTCTTCCCTCCTACAAACTCGAACATTGTTACAGTCACCCATAGAGTTCTGAACAGCAGTTTTGATGCGTAAATGAGGCCGCGGCCATCTTAGCTGCGCATCACAGCACGTCACTCCCGGATAACTGAAAATGGGCAAAGAGGCGGGGAGGTGGTTTGAGCTGATATGACTGGTTGCTGAAACCACGCCCGCCTAGCTCGACGTGACCATGTTAGCAGAAAAGGAGCTATCTATCTTAGATACGATCTAAAATATTAATGAAGATAAGTTTTATCATCAGAACGTTCTAAAGGTTTACTGTCAATCTACGGTGTTTCTTTAAGATATAGATCCTCCAACACCAGTAGTGTTGGGTGTGCAAATAACAACATGGAAAATCAAATGGGACTTCATACCTTTATAATGAAATAGAGATCGCGAGATGAATCCAATCCATGGCACTTGGGTAAAATATGAGTGTCCATTGCAAAACAAAAAAACATTTCACATTTCTTCTGAATGATCTGCTCTCTGTCATCGTTCTTCAAGAAAGGATGCAATCTGAGCAGCCTTTATGTTGTAAAACTGTATACGATCGTATCTAACAAACAAATGAGCCGTGTCCAAAGTATATTTTTTTCAAAATAGTGCAGCAGTTTTAGTTATAATATCCAAGCAGTGCTGTCGGATTTTGATATCCTCCCGCCATTGTCATTGTAGTAAATCTCACAATCAAAACTTTAAGCCAATGCCATGATCCAACAACGTGTGTTCTGTTTCTTCCGCATGCATGCACATCTACACAGACACACATCAGTCTCGAATATTATGCAGCAAGCCATATTTTATAATTGTATAAAATAATCGAGAAAAAAAGCACAAAAACGGCTGAGATGCCAAATTCAGCGGCAGCTGAGGTAATATGACGGCTCACAGACAGCAGCGCAATCTACCTGTCACTCAAGTGACCACGCCCTTAATTATGCAGAACTTTAAGGCTTAATATAATTTAAACGGATAAGTTTTAAAAAAATTCACCCCCCTCAGAGTTGTCATGAAGGGCAAAAATAGCAGTATAGACCAAAACCACAATTTGAACCAACTTGTAAACATGTTTTTTTCTGCTATAAACTTGGCCAATTTAACATGGAACTCTATGAGATTCTGCTCTCTTTTGGAGCCTGTCCCTAGCGGTCAGTCGATGAATCGCAGTTTAAGTTACTTCCGTATTGGCTTCACGAGAGAAAGGGGGAGGTTGCTGCTTGGTCTATTGGCGTGCGCATTTAACATTTCGAGTCGCGTGAGCGATCGGATTGGAGTCACCATGGAAATGGGGCGGCAACTCAACCAACTGACAAGTAAGAGCACGACCGTCTGTCACTGTTATTTTCACTGCTTTCAGGTAAGTTTAGTGCCTAAAATTACACAAGTAATACATACAACTGTTCCTGACACTTTCATACATGTAATTGACAAGCTTCTGTTGAATATTTTCTTCATAGAAAAGGTTTGTTGTCTTTGGAAAAAGATCGTTAGCATCTCAACCATTAGGCTAACTATAAGAGGTAGGCTAACTATTGACTTGAGCTCTTATTTATGAAAGTTTGGGCTTTTAATCACATATTATGTGTAGATTAGACGTTTTGATAGTTTTGTAAATGATTTTCTGGCAATTTGTCAATGGATGATTAGAAATATAACTTAAAAGTATGCGGTGTACTGTTAATCGGTGACGTCACTTATATGGAGCGTGAAAATGGGGTGAAACTAACGTTATTTCAAACATGTTTTGATATTTCATGGTAAATAAATATTGATTAAAATTGCACTGTGATTTCAGGAGTGTCAGATATATGAATAATTTATATTTATTGCGTCCAAACATAATTAAGTGACATTGTATGAGGAATACTAAATAAGTAAAGCTACAAATGTAAATTCTGGCATCTTAAGACTTTTTTTACACACACACACACACACACACACACACACACACACACACACACACACACTCACACACACACACTCACTCACACACACACACACACACACACATAGCCTATATATACATATATATGTTCTGTATATTATTCTTTCTCGTTTCTGCATTTCACGTCTATTCTATTTTTTTTATTTTAATAAACCTGACATTGAACACTACATTTTGTTGGCCATGTGACAACTTGTTTATGTTCCTAGATTCTTCCATGTTAAAGTTTGATCAAAAGTTTATTAGGTATTCAAAAAATTCATCAAATATTTTTTGAGTCCTCTATGGCAGTGGTCTCAAACTGCCGGCCCGCGGGCCATTTACGGCCCGCCCTCCCCATCTACCCGGCCCGCAACTGATCTCAAAAATAAAACATAATCCGGCCCGCTAAATTATTATTATTATTCTCTAGTTGCTATCTGTCTGATATGCAAAGAAAAAGTCGCCGTTCTAAGGGGCATTCACATATCGCGTCACATAAGCGGCAGCGCCGCATTCTCCTTCTTTCCAATGCAGTGGTGTCTGTCGTTGCTATGCAACCATGAGCCGCGCTCTCAATCGCGTCGCTTCTATTACGAGCATGCTTGCCTAAATTACAGTAAAAGCACTCGACTTTAAGTCACGAGCGTCGATTTAAACCACCGAAACGCATCCGATGCAACCATTAAACGTTATCGATGCTCAAACGGCATCTTGGACAAATGTGTCTCAGCTGTGTGAGCAGAAGCGCTGCAGGTGTCTGTCAAGAAACAGAAGAGTATACAAATGTATTCAGGGATTGTATTTTTTCAGTACAGTGTTGTTCAGTGCAAGATTTTAATGTTATTTAAGCTAACATAAAGTAAGGGAAAATACTTCAACTAAATGTTAAAAACTAATAATGTATGTAACAATGAGAGATTTTTATTTTTTGGCAAAATAAAGTTGATATATATAGCTCTAGTTTTTTGTTTATTTCTGACCCCTCCATGCCACAAGTGTTGCTGGTTTTGTTCCTAAATTACTAATTTTTGTATTCCATGCACCTTGTTGGATGTGAGAAGTTGCACCAGACTATTGCAATTAATAGTATTATATTAGTAGTATTATATTAGTATATTAGTAGTATTATATTAGTAATAGTATTATATAATTATATTACACTCTGTAACAATGAGAGAGACACTGCTGTTTACATTTAGTATGGTAAATAAAATATTTGGTAACACTTTAGAATAACTCACGCTATGAAGCATTAGTTAAGCATTAGTAAATAGTTAATTCATCATTTATAAAACATTAATAGACATTAGTAAGCCATTTATAAATACAGCTGTAAATGATTTGTTCTTGATTTATAAACATATCTATAATGAGTTTAATAATTGTATTTTCATACTTTATTAATGATCATTTTATCATTTCTAAATTATGTATTACATTATTCACAAACCAGTAATTTAGGAGTTGTCAGTGGTTCATAAGATCATTTAGGAAGTGTAAGTAAATGATTAATAAAATATTTAAATGTACACTTATGCATCTTATTATTTAGACATATAGTATTAGTTACTCAGTGTGTTAATAAATGCTTTATTAACATATTCCTAATGTCAAAACTACCTCGGTACTAACTTTAAAACATTAGAGAACAGCAGTGCAGAAGATCACTGAACCTTTATATCTCATTTAAAAAAGCTTTACAAAGCATAAATATTCCTCACTTTAGATGAGCTCACAAAAATAGTTAACTAGACACTTCTAAATGTTTTATAATTATCTGAATTAATCATGAATTGCAGTAGGAATATGTGTTAATAAACCATTTACTAACACACTAAGTAACTATTACTATGTGTCTAAATAATAAGATGTATAAATGAATGTTTAAATAGTTTATTAATCATTTACTTACACTTACTAAATGAACTACTGACAACTCCTAAATAACTGGTTTGTAAATAATGTAATACTTAATTTAGAAATTATAAATTGATTATTAATAAAGTATGAAAATACAATTATTAAACACATTATAGATATGCTTATAAATCAAGAATAAAGCAATTATAGCTGTATTTATAAACTACTTACTAATGTCTATTAATGCTTTATAAGTGATGAAATAACTATTAACTAATGCTTAACTAATGCTTCATAGTGTGCAGTTATTATAAAGTGTTACCATATATTTATAGTATACGTATAAAAATATTTTAGTAGGCCTAATGAAATTTGAAGTAAATGAGAAATAATGCAAAGGAAAGTAAATTTTCCGAAATGCTGCGCTTTCTTGCGCTTGAATGTTAATATGGCCCTCCTATGAGGTGTCAATCACAGAAACGGCCCCCCGCCAATTTGAGTTTGAGACCCCTGCTCTATGGCCATCTTGTTTAACTCTGCACTGAGGACACTTGGTATACAATTAGCAACCTACAGTAAGGTCCAACATAATTTAAAATGAGACACAGATGATAATAAAAAAAAAGTACTGAGCATTGTGAATGTAAGAGCCTCACATTATATTAATAATCATTGTTGATGTGTGAATTGCATTTCAGGGCAGTTTGTGAAGACAAGAGATGCTGTGACAACCTGGGCAGAAGTCAGTTCCAGATCCACCTTCAACACCAGACTTCTCATATGGATTGCTGTATACTAGCATATTATTATTCACTTCAGAATTAGGTGCATGCAGACAATTGTTTATAACCTTATTTCTTTCTGGTGTTGTGTCGAATTCTGTGACCCACCAAATCATATGACTATAGGCATTGCATTAACCTAATCTGACTTTTTACTAAACCTAACCCTAATCCTACCCTTTTGATAATTAACCATGGTTTTATTATAGTAAAACCATGTTTTTTTTTGTTTTTTGACATATTGATTACCATTTGTATAATCACACAAATACCATAGTTAAATCGGTTTTTGTAGCAGAACCTTGGTTCATTTGTGGTAACCATGGAATTACTACAATGACTATATTTTTTTTGCTTTTAATCATGGTAAAACCATGGTTAATTTCCATAACCTACCCTCATAACCTACTAGGGTCACATCATTTAGTGGGTTACAGAATTCGGCATTATAACTGTTTGGATCAGCAATTAAAGGGTTAGTTCAACCAAAAATGAAAATAATATAATTAATTACTCACCCTTGTGTCAGTCTACACCCGTTCGACCTTCGTTGATCTTCGGAATACAAATTAAGATATTTTTGCTGAAATCTGATGGCTCAGCGAGGCCTCCATTGCCAGCAAGTTAAAGAATTAGTTCACTTTTTGAATGACAATGTCCTGATCATTTAGTCACCCCATGTCATCCAAGATGTTCATGTCTTTCTTTCTTCAGTCAAAAAAAAATGAAGGTTTTTGATGAAAACATTCCAGAATTATTCTCCTTATAGTGGACTTCAATGGACTCCAGACAGTTGAAGGTCAAAATTACAGTTTCAGTGCAGCTTTAAAAGGCTTTCAACGATACCAGACGAGGAATAAGGGTCTTATCTAGCAAACGATCAGCCATTTTTTTTAAAAATACAACTGTATATGCTTTATAAACACAAATGATCACCTTGTGAGTGCTTTCATGTTCCGTATTCTTCAAATGCTGTATATCCAACGCCTTCCCTATTCTACGTATGGAAAAAAACTGAACTGGTGCCGCGTTCATTCCGTAAGTTGAATAGGGAAGGCGTAGGACATACAGCGTAAGCTTTTTGAAGCATACAGAACACGGAAGCACTCGCAAGGCAATCATTTGTGTTTATAAAGCATATATACTAGCATTTATAAAGCTGTATATAAACTTTATATACAGTTTTTTTTCGAAAATGACTCATGATTCAAGCCAGAACCAAGACCACACTGAACTAGGCAAGATAACAAATTCTCTAAGCATTGCCTTCACAGCCCAGCTGAAACTAAGTGACAAGCACATCACCCACCTGCAGGAGGAGCTGACACGTGCCCAGAGCCGCATAGACAAGCTGGAAGTGAAAGTCCAGGACGACTTCAAGCGTCAGACCACTGTTCCTGAGAGAGCTAATGCACATCCAACGCTGCACAGACCAGCACAAGGTGAAAGCTCAAGACAAACTTGCAGAGCAAGAAACAAAGGAACAAAGGAACAAAGGAACGCGACAAACAACAACTAAAGACTGTTCAATGTCACCTGGTAAACCAACTAGAAAATGCCAATTCTGACATTAAAGATAAGAACTTTAAAATCAATGCTCTGGAAGACCATTTGAAATGGTACAGCACTGAAATGGACCATCTAAACCAACAATTAGACGATGCCAACGGCAAGCTCTACATGGTCAGAAATGAACTTAAACATGTTCACACCCAGAAACCAGAGTCAAGAAGGGAGGGGCCTCCCTCAGCATCACCACTGCTGAGCACAACAGAGTCCCCCATCCAAGAACTGCCATGCAACGGAAGAAGTGAATGGCCACAACCCACAACATCACCGGCCTTCACTACAGAATTCTTCCCTGTCAACCAAAGAGAGCTCATCCATGCCGACCCCAAAGCTGCACACGAGATGACCCTTAAAGACCTTGACAAGCTGGCTAAGAACATCACACAGTTCAACCCGAACTCCATGGAGAACCACAACATCCAGACTTACCTCCGAGATATTGACTTCTACCTAGAGGTGAGACCCAATGTGACTGACAGAGACAGGTTGTATCTCCTCAGGTCCACATCCAGCCCAGAGGTACAAAGCTTCTTAGATCGACAACCTGTTCATGTTAAGCACAACTACCAGCTATTACGTGAGTCACTGATCAAAGAATTTACAGGCCCAGAGAATGAACATGGACTGTTAGTCGCCTTGGAAACCAAACAAGGTCGACAAGAGACTCCCCAAGCTTACTACAACCGTTTCCGACAAGCCTACTTAGGTGCACATCACGAACCTGAACTTGAAGAGGATGTGAACTTCAAAACCCTCTTCCTGAGAAACCTGCACCCTGGACTAAGTCACCATCTTGGTGTCATGGCCTGCCCAAGCACCATGACAATCCAACAACTACGTGACTTGACACACAAGGCCTACATCAAACAGAAGATGAACTCAAAGAAAGGTTTGAAAACAGCCACGATTTCAAACTCAGTCAGCCAAGATCCAAGCCGTGCACTGCGAGACGCCCAGTGGCATGACAACGCCACAGCCCATCATAAAGGACACGGAGAACATGACCCCCATGCCACTGACAGCTTCCACACCGACAGCTGGAAAATGTCATGGGACCAGCCACACTTCTCAAGAAACCCACCAGAAAGAAACATCTGGGATCCAAACTGGATAGCCAAAGTCCACCAACCAACACATTCAAATGTAACCACTGTGGGTAAGCGACGACAGAACCCACCTCGCATTCACTCAGTTAAACACAGCACTGAGTATGCCCAGAAGGCATTACAAAAGGAATGCAACGTAGGAGACAAAGTTTTGCACCACAGCTCAACACAGCCATGTCAAACTTCCTCCCACCTTCTGCCAAAGAACTTCCTGCCTCACTGGACTGACTCCCATCAAATTATGGATGATCCCTCATCCCAAGTCCAAGATGCAAAGAGCCAATCTTCATCTAAGCCCTTCAAGAAAAGGGGGGAGCAAGATAGACTGAACCAGATCTGACCCTACATACACTACACTACATTACATTACACTACACTACACTACACTACATTAACATACTCACCAACATGCTCTTCCTACAGACAGAAATTAGTTTCCAAACTTAGCTCACAACAGGAAACACTCAACTGTTGTATTTTGTTTTGTTTTCCTCTTCCTCTATTTCCCTTCTTCTTTATAAGGCAAAATACCTGTCTACCCCATAAGGGTCAAGGTCATGACATTAGGATTGACGCACCAAGCCTAAGGTCTGAAAGCCAGTTTAAAATTCGAATGTGACCCCGAGAGAGCTCCATGATGGGTCACATCATTTTTACCACAAATGATGTCACCAGACCAACCTAGAACAATTTAGAAGAGAAGGAAACAAACAATTTAATCACACAATTTGATCCAAGCATTAACATACTGAGACAATGTAGAATAACACTCCCAAAATTGATCCATTTAGTACTCCATTAGTCCATTAGTACTCAGATAATCTAATTCCCTGCACCAGTATAGTGGTCAATCATGGAGGTGTTGTTTTGTTGTTGCTTTGTGTGTGTCTGCTTCTGTTCATTTTTCTACAGTGTCCGCCGATGTCTTCATCTCAACACATCGCCGAACAAAGGGGGGATATGTAGGAACTGTGGACGAACCAGACAAATTAATCATTCAGATGATTCTTTCAAAACATATTTCTAATTTAGAATCAAGGTTCCGGCTCCAGCCCGTCTACAGATAAAACCAGGCTGAGTATTTTTACGACACATGCTTCCTGATAGCAGGAGAAGCGACATACCAAAGGGTCACCCAAGAAGACAAAGTTTCTTTGATCACCAGAGCAAAGAAACAGAGAGACAATGCAGACCCCTTTTGTTTCCTTACTTCACAGGAAAGCCAAAGAGACTGTTCTACAAATAAAACTGCTTCAAAATTGTTCCAACAATTTTAATGGACTTATCAAACATCTTTTAACTACATACATTTTGCATTATGTGTCCACAAGTACTACCTGTAAACAGTTAGGCTTTAGAACACTCACAACTCATGTAAATATGTTAACTCTTGACTGAATGACTGAAAGTATGCCTTATTTGGACTTGATTTTTTCTTTTCATCTTTCTTAAATCATGGCTTGAATGAAATCTGTTTAAAATGTATCATATTCCAGTTAATAGAAATTATGTTAAAATGGCACTCTGCTAAAGCAGAGACAGACCAGGATGTAACACTTATGTTTTATTGGGGGCAGAGGAAGGCACTCTTGAAACAGAACAATGTCTGATTGGCCAAGACTCCTCAGAGGTGTGACAAACAACTAAGTTTAAATGATCATATTGCAAGATAGTGAACTAGGAGTTGGTTAGTTCTGTTCAAAGAAGTCAAAACAAGTACCAAGAACAATGGAGTAACAAGAAGAACAGACAAGCCGCTCATTCAAGCCATCCAACCTTCACTCACTTTTCTTTTCTTTTACTTAATTTTCCTTTACCGCTGAAAGTCTTGTGTCCTAAGTTTCGCCGCAAAGTTCAACCAACGACTTTTGCTGCTTCAACTCCAGCGACAAAGAGACTTCCTTTCATTGTTCCACACGGACCTGACCTGGACCAATCATTGACTTGGGAAACCCTTCTCTGCACGACGAGGGAAAGTCACCTTTAAGTCAACGCAAGCAAGTACCTCCAGATGAAAACTGAACTGGTGCATTTAAATTAATGATTCATGGTTCGTTCGGGTCTTTGAAATGCATTGATAGGAATTCTGTTAATCATATCTCTCTCTCTCTCTCTCTCTCTCTCTTTCAAAACTCTTTTCTCTCTCATTTCCTTCTTACTGCAACGCGTATGAATGTATGTGTGTGTGTAAGTGCGTGTGTTTGTATTAGATTAGTTTGTGTTAGAATAAATAAAATCTCTTGTAGATCTTAAAAAGAAAGTGTCTTGTATTATGTGATTCTAAAATGTAATGTCTTAAACTATCGATTTAGTTACCGTGCTCTAATCAGTGTTTTCACGATTGTTGGATATTTATATCCGTTACAAGAGCTTATTACAGCTCGAGCAAATGAACGCTGGACAAATCAGTTGCTCGGTCGTAATCTAAACAACTCTTTATTCATTTGAGCTAATTTTACTTCCTAGGGTGTTTTCCCTACACGACTGATCGTTTCACTAGATAAGACTCTTATTCCTCGTCTGGTATCATTTAAAGCCCTTTTAAGCTGCCCTGAAACTGTAATTTTGACTTTCAACCATCTGGGGTCCATTGAAGACCACTATAAGGAGAATAATCCTGGAATGTTTTCATCAAAAACCTTAATTTCTTTTCAACTGAAGAAAGAAAGACATAAACACCTTGGATGACATGGGGTGACTAAATTATCAGGACATTGTCATTCAGAAAGTGAACTAATCCTTTAATTTACATTTTCAGTGCCCAGAGAGGTACTAAAACATTTAAAACAGTACAGCGGGTCTACTAATATTAGTATTGGGTCTTAATATTGTAGAATGGCACAAGGGTGAGTAATAATATTGACATAATTTTCATTTTTGGGTTTACTATCTCATTAAGACAGCTCCTAGCTGCCACCTACTGGCATAACAATGTAACCTGCAATGAAAGCGCTGAAAAATCGAGAAATCGCTAACATACAGTTTCTCAAAATCAGGTATTTATTGAACAATAAAGATCTTATTTAATATATATTATTTAAGTTCCGATGCCTATATATCTGTAATTTGTGTTGAAAAAATCCTTAAAATATAAGCATTAGTTTGCAAACAAGTAATATGATTAAAATATAATTATTATAATAATCGCAATAAAATAATTTGTATCTATTTAAAATGAAATACTTTACAATTAAATGTTTTTTTTTCTTCTGTTAAAACATCTGTTCTCTGAAATTCCTTGGAATTTGTTAATGATCCCATATTTAAATTCACCAGTCATTGCATAATTTTCATGTGTTTTATTTATTTACATATTTACATTTTTTTCATATCATGTTACTTTTTTTACATTTTGTGAATAAATATGAGTGACAAAATTTGTGTGTAGTATAAATTATTAGGCCTACATACACTCACCTAAAGGATTATTAGGAACACCTGTTCAATTTCTCATTAATGCAATTATCTAATCAACCAATCACATGGCAGTTGCTTCAATGCATTTAGGGGTGTGGTCCTGGTCAAGACAATCTCCTGAACTCCAAACTGAATGTCAGAATGGGAAAGAAAGGTGATTTAAGCAATTTTGAGCGTGGCATGGTTGTTGGTGCCAGACGGGCCGGTCTGAGTATTTCACAATCTGCTCAGTTACTGGGATTTTCACGCACAACCATTTCTAGGGTTTACAAAGAATGGTGTGAAAAGGGAAAAACATCCAGTATGCGGCAGTCCTGTGGGCGAAAATGCCATGTTGATGCTAGAGGTCAGAAGAGAATGGGCCGACTGATTCAAGCTGATAGAAGAGCAACTTTGACCGAAATAACCACTCGTTACAACCGAGGTATGCAGCAAAGCATTTGTGAAGCCACAACACGCACAACCTTGAGGCGGATGGGCTACAACAGCAGAAGACCCCACCGGGTACCACTCATCTCCACTACAAATAGGAAAAAGAGGCTACAATTTGCACAAGCTCACCAAAATTGGACAGTTGAAGACTGGAAAAATGTTGCCTGGTCTGATGAGTCTCGATTTCTGTTGAGACATTCAGATGGTAGAGTCAGAATTTGGCGTAAACAGAATGAGAACATGGATACATCATGCCTTGTTACCACTGTGCAGGCTGGTGGTGGTGGTGTAATGGTGTGGGGGATGTTTTCTTGGCACACTTTAGGTCCCTTAGTGCCAATTGGGCATCGTTTAAATGCCACGGCCTACCTGAGCATTGTTTCTGACCCTGTCCATCCCTTTATGACCACCATGTACCCATCCTCTGATGGCTACTTCCAGCAGGATAATGCACCATGTCACAAAGCTCGAATAATTTCAAATTGGTTTCTTGAACATGACAATGAGTTCACTGTACTAAAATGGCCCCCACAGTCACCAGATCTCAACCCAATAGAGCATCTTTGGGATGTGGTGGAACGGGAGCTTCGTGCCCTGGATGTGCATCCCACAAATCTCCATCAACTGCAAGATGCTATCCTATCAATATGGGCCAACATTTCTAAAGAATGCTTTCAGCACCTTATTGAATCAATGCCACGTAGAATTAAGGCAGTTCTGAAGGCGAAAGGGGGTCAAACACAGTATTATGGTGTTCATAATAATCCTTTAGGTGAGCATATATGTTAATGTAGGCTTATACAATGGACAACAACCAGAGGTCCGCACTACAGGTAAGGTGGTGCAATGTAAAAAAGTCCTGCTGAATATTCAGATTTAAAGAAATGTTGTAAACTGACATAATAGCTTATGATGAATTATAAAGAAATATAAAATACACTACTTAATGTATTTATCTTACTATACAGTTATGTTGTTTTATATATTTGTTTTATATGGTTTTAGTCATTTTATCTGGAAAGATAACACTGTAAAGAAAACATTTTGATGGCAGCATATGAAGTACCAGTTTGGACGTGGTAAGTACGTTTTTAAAACGTTGAAAGGAGACATTCAGACATGATAAAAACGTTATAAAGACGTTTCTGCAACGTTGTGAAAAAACCTATTTATAACGTAATAAAACCCCGACATCTGTCGTATTAAATACGTCCGATTAAAACGTTATCACGACCTTTTCACAACGTGAAAAAAACGTTTTTACAACGTTATTGTGTTTGCTGGGATTTCTGTGACAGAATTACAGCGCCACATAATGGTCTGGCATGTATACTACATCATTTTGAGCCGTTTCACTGGTTTCGTGTGGACGCAGATATTTCTTGATACGGCGCCGTGTGGACGGGATTTTTTTTAAAACGAGGGAAAAAAAAGATCGGATTGGGGTAAGCTTCGGCTTCGTGTGGACGGGGCCTAAATCTAGAGAGGGTCTGTCCATAGAAACTTCCCTCGTCCACTTCACGAAGTGGAACGCACTTCAAAATGGCGGCAGGGATTCCCCCGAGGGGAAGTGTTTAGGGAAGTTTGCGAGTGTGTGGGTGCTTCTCTGCCCTGTCCCAAATGGCACACTCCGGACTTGTGGACTTCCTCAGAGTCCACACTTTGGTGACATCATGTAGTGCAGAACTATTCAGTTGTTAAGTCTGACGTCACGCGGTAGCGTTTCCGGGTCCAAACGCTCATACCACAAGAAAACAACAAATGGTACTAATATACACACACGATGTGGTGTAATACTACAAAAAATATATAATTATAATCTTTATCTCCATAACAATATTCCAGATGGCCAGACAATGATTCATCTTTTATAAATCGTTAAAATATTAATGTCTGTGACGCTGTGAGCACGGAGACTGTTGTGTAGACTGTAAGTATTTAAAGTGTTTAACTTTTTTAAATGATTGATGTTTAATATGAATAAATAGCGCTCATAAACAGCCGTCGATGGCATTCTCAAGTGAAACGAGTCAAGGCTTGGACCCGGAAACGGCGTTCCTTACGTCATGACTTAACAAGCGGATAGGGCCCTTGGCGCGGGTCCACGAGGGTGCATTGAGAGGTATTTTTGGGACAGACTCGATCATCACGCCGGAAATAGCGGTCTAGTTGTTTTTTGAAAGGAGCTGCAGGTTCAGGGATAATATTTAGCATCGAGAACAGGTTTCTTTTTTTTGCAAAATATTATCTCCATTTCAACTACACAGCCTGCTTTTGCTTATGCCACCTGGGCATTAGACAATATATACATGCTTATTTAAATAATGTATACAGTTGTAATAATACATAATGTTCCATTTGAACTAAGATTACAATTTTAACACATAATAAACATGTGTGTGAGTTTCAGATGAATTTACAGGTTTAAATATAAATACTAGGTTTACATATGACTCAGTAAAGCCCTGACATTCGGTTGTATTTATTTAATGAATCATAATGCGATCGTATTATTCAACGCGCTATTATTATGTTTGAGATATCAACCACTGGTCGATGACCATAATGTTTGTATAAACTGTAGATAACAACTGGTAAAATGTACACCGAGGTCATAAAAACCGTAATGATACCTACACTTAAATATTTTTAGCGTTAAAATGCTGAATGGGACGGCCTACGGACTCGTAGACTCGGCGAGCACGCGCAATTTAAGTCCACGAGACCGAAAGTCCACATGAAGTGCGTCATTTGGGACAGAGCCACAGGGCCGAGTCTACGAGTCCGTAGGCCGTCCCATTCAGCATTTTAACGCTCTGAAGTGTGCTACGCAGCGCCCCCTTTGTACCCTTGAAGATGCAGGCTCTGCACAATTTAACTACCCAGGAATCCTTGCGAAATGCCAATCAGACAACGGATGGGAGGAGATTCCGCTCAAGAGCAATTGATGACATGGCTGAGAAGAAAATATTTAAGTGTTGGTATCATTATGGTTTTTATGACCTAGGTGTTTTACCAGTTGTTATCTACAGTTTATACAAACATTATGGTCATCGACCAGTGGTTGATATCTCAAACATAATAATAGCGCATTGAATAATACGATTGCATTATGATTCATTAAATAAATAGAACCGAATGTCAGGGCTTTACTGAGTCATATGTAAACCTAGTATTTATATTTAAACCTGTAAAATTAATCTGAAACTCACGCACATGTTTATTACGTGTTAAAATTGTAATCTTAGTTCAAATGGAACATTATGTATTATTACAACTGTATACATTAATGATCACACCCGCTCCATCAGGCGGCAATGCAGAATAGCAGAGCACAAGTGGAAGAAAGACAAACTTAGGGTCTCATATGAAATGCTCTGTGACTCTTTAAAGCAGTATCAAATTGCTGTCAAGACTGCTAAATCAAATTATTTCTCTGAAATAATTGCTAAAAATGGCCATAGGCCAAAAGTGATTTTTAAAACAGTTGATTCAGTCTTGAACCCTACTACAGCAGGCTATCCTACTGCTACACCTGAGATTTGCGGAAAATTCCTTGACTTTTTTTGTGGACAAAATCTGGGACATCAGAGCGCAAATATTGCCATCAGTTGTTTCACACTCTGAACCGCCGGTGCCCTCCAGTTCTTTCTGGCACTTTGACCCTGTCTCGCTCAACCAGTTGTCAGATATAGTTTCTTCGCTGAAACCGACTTCTTCACCTATGGATGTGATGCCGTCACGTTTTCTTAAAGACATTTTTAATTCTGTAGCTCCCATCATACTGGCCATAATAAACAGTTCTTTGACTAGCGGAGTGGTTCCCACAAGCTTTAAACATGCTGTGGTCCAGCCTCTCTTGAAAAAACCAAACCTGGACCCTGACATTTTAAATAATTATAGGCCGATCTCGAAATTGTCATTTCTCTCCAAAATTCTAGAAAAGGTAATCTACTCGCAGCTTTCAGCTTATCTCGCTGATTGTAACATGCTCGATAAATTTCAATCAGGTTTCAGGGCATTTCACAGTACTGAGACAGCTTTGCTAAAAGTGACAAATGACATCTTATGTTCCCTGGATTCTGGGGACGGGGTCATCTTAATTCTTTTAGATCTCAGTGCAGCATTTGACACAGTAGATCATACCATGTTTTTACATCATCTGGAGAGAGTGGTTGGCATTCAGGGAGTTGCATTAAGTTGGTTCTCCTCATATCTCAAAGGTCACACTTTTTCAGTTAATATTGGCAAACATAACTCTTCTTCTACACTGATCACATGTGGCGTTCCACAAGGCTCCATTCTGAGTCCTCTGCTCTTCTCTTTATACATGCTTCCCCTTGGTTCTATCTTTCAGAAATATTAGGTTTCCTATCACTGTTATGCTGACGATACACAATTTTATCTTCCTGTCAAGTCCACAAATGGAAATTCCATTTTAAATTTTATCTCGTGTCTGGAGGAAATTAAAATGTGGCTATCTGAAAACTTCCTAAAGTTAAATTGGGGTTAAAACTGAGGCCATTGCTTTTGGTTCACCTTTGTGTGTTGCAAATATGGAAAACCAATTGAGTTCCCTGTCTTTAACATTGCAAAACAGAGTTAAGAACCTTGGCGTTATCTTTGATTCTGACTTATTATTTGAGAAGCAGATAAATTCTGTTGTCAAAGGAAGCTTTTTTCATCTCCGGTCAGTCGCCAAATTAAAACAGTTTCTCGCAAAGAAAGACCTTGAAGTAGTGATTCATTCACTTGTTACATCTCGGCTTGACTACTGCAATTCTCTATACTTAGGTCTACCTCAATCCTCCATACACCGTTTGCAGTTGGTTCAGAATGCGGCAGCTAGACTTCTGACGAGAACTAGGAAGAGAGAACACATCACTCCTGTTCTCTCCACCTTACACCAGTCAGATACAGAGTTGACTTCAAGGTTCTGTTATATGTGTATAAAGCTTTACATGGGTTAGCACCACAGTACATTTCCGATCTTCTTCATCCATACTCTGCTCTAAGATCTCTCCGCTCATGCAATAAATTCCTCCTCTCGGTTCCACGGTCCCGCTTAAAGACCAAGGGTGACCGAGCTTTTGCAGTTGTGGCTCCTAAGTTGTGAAATGCGCTTCCAGTTGACGTGAGGTCTTCACCCACTTTGGAAACTTTAAAATCTAGCCTAAAGACTCATTTATTTTCTTTAGCTTATGATGTCGCCTGAATTATATAAGGCATTTTGAGCATTGTGCGAGGGAGGGAGGGAGGGAGGAAGGGAGAGTGTGTGTGTGTGTGTGTGTGTGTGTGTGTGTGTGTGTGTGTGTGTGTGTGTGTGTGTGTGTGAGAGAAGTAGGGAGGGAGAGAGAGAGATAGAGTGTGTGTGTGTGTGTGTGTGTGTGTGTGTGTGTGTGTGTGTGTGTGTGTGTGTGTGTGTGTGTGAGAGAGAGAGAGAGAGAGAGAATTTTTACTCTTAAATAAAACTTCTGTGTGCACACATGCTTCTTTCAAGTCACTTCCATTGTCAGTTTGAAATACTCTATAACGTTTCCCCACACTTGTTTGTAGTTCTTTCTTCATGTAAGTGCAAATAGTCTTGGCAGAAATGCATATTATGTTCCTTATTGTCTTCTGTAAACAACATTGAAGGGGTTATTTTCCTAATTTAGATTATATAGATATATATTAGCCTATATAGACCCATACTAATACAAAATTACTCAACTTAAAAGTTAACTATTAGCAGCTGTTAGGTTTTTGCTCCTAATTCGTGCCTCATCCCAGACCTCTTATTTGGCAATTGAATGAGCAATCATTCAGCGCTGAGGGAGAATATAGTCTCATTTTATTGATAAGAAAAGAGAGAATATATAGAAAGAGTACAAGGGGTGTAGTATAGTTTCAGCCAATGAGAAAGAGAATACATCATATAGCTCATGGTATAGGAATGTGATACATATAGAAAAACAAGTCTAAATATGGTCATCTACTGGTCAGGTACCCATGAGGTCCCTTAAAATCCCAAGGACCTTCTCCTATTCTGGTGATGCAGAAAGCAGGGATCATTCCCTGTCTCACATTCACTTCTAGTAGAGCCTTATATGGAAATGGTTCTGGTACATAGAAAACCATATGTTAAAACATAGTATACAGCTTTGACAGAGGAAAAAAAAAAGGAGCCTCAGTCCACATACTTTCAATGCTGAGACCAACATAAAATCTATCAGCAGCTTTTAATAAAAAAAATGACACAAACCGTCTTTGACAATACTACTAACCTCAGACCAAAACACGGCAAGTTAAGTAAGTTAAGCCTTATACCAGCAATGAATCACAAAGGAGAGTATGGAGGAAACTGACATTGTATGTTCATGTAACGACTCACAACTCCTTTATTATTTTGGATTGGCAACCACGTAGACGCATCGTAATGCATAGCGTAAGCTACATTTAAAAGCATCAAAATAGACCCGCTGTTAAATGTTAAACACAATACAACTAACGTTACACAAATATGCCACAAGTTGTGCCGCCTTGCCGTCAAGTGTTTCATTAGTAGGTACCGATCGTGTAGGAAAACCGTGACGTTTTCTACTACGTAATTACGCGCATGCGTGAAACGGATCGTGTACCCACATACCCCACCACAAATAACTCTGTGATATATTAATTATTTTTAAACATTTAAAACACACATATATACATATAGAATGCTGTATTAAACAATTTTGTAAGGGGAAAAAATAAATAATAAATCAGCTCCATTGCGGATTTCAAGTGATCAAGGACTTAGGATGTTCCAGTTCAGCCCATTGCAAAGGTTCCGCCAGTAGTGGGCACTCATGCAATGTAAGCAATGACGTACATCTGAGTCAACGAGACTGAGGGAAGTTAGCGAGGGAAGTATGGCAAGCCGTTTTAACATTTAACAGCTAGACTGGATATGTGTTGCGGATATCTGTATTTCAGTTTTGCCTCGTCAAAAAGAACATTTTGGATATCCGCAACTACATTCTTCCTATCCATAATTGTCATTTCAGATATCCACAAATACATTCTTCCTAGGACAAATGACATCACTTTTGCCATTCATTTGTATGGGGTTTATCATTACAGATATCTACAATTCAGTTGCAGATATCCACTATGTGAATTACGGATATCTGTAACTTATAGATATCTGTAATTCCAGTTTGAGATATCTACAATTTGATTCTGACTAGTCACAACTCCAGTTCAAGATATCTTTAATTCAACTCAATTCAAGATATCTACAGTAGGCTACATGTTCCTTTTCAGATATTTCAAATTAAGTTTTGACTAGGCGAAATGACGTTGTAGATATCTGTAACTGGAATTATGACTAGTCAAAATGACGTTGTAGATGTCTCAAACTGGAGTTAGGGATAGTCATAATTTAATTGTAGATATCTATTATCAAGTTATAGATATCTTGAAATGAATTTTGATTAGAGATATCTGAAATTAGAGATATCTGTAACTTTCATTCCGCCTAGTCAAAATGTAATTGCAGATATCTTGAATTAGAGTTTTGACTAGGCGAAATGACGTTGCAGATATCTTTATGCAAATTAGGCCAGCACTTTTAGGGGGGAGCAGAGCGTGTTGTTGTTCTAATCATTCAAATCGCACCTGTTAACTCGTAATTAGCACTGATTGGGTGTAATAGAATTTGAATTTGAAAACGCCGTTTTAAATTTGAAAACGCCGTCTTTGCGTTATCATGTGGATGGGGCAATCCATTTTCTAGGCCTAGTTTGATAGATAGATAGAGAGATAGATTTAGTTTGATAGATAGATAGATAGATAGATAGATAGATAGATAGATAGATAGATAGATAGATAGATAGATAGATAGATAGATAGATAGATAGATAGATGAGAAGTGATAGATGAGAAGAGAGATAGATGAGAAGAGATAGATGAGAAGTGATATATGAGAAGAGAGATATATGAGAAGTGATAGATGAGAAGATAGATAGATAGATAGATAGATAGATAGATAGATAGATGAGAAGAGAGATAGATGAGAAGTGATATATGAGAAGAGAGATATATGAGAAGTGATAGATGAGAAGATAGATAGATAGATAGATGAGAAGAGAGATAGATGAGAAGTGATAGATGAGAAGATAGATAGATTGATAGATGAGAAGATAGATAGATAGATAGATAGATAGATAGATAGATAGATAGATAGATAGATAGTGATAGATGAGAAGAGATAGATGAGAAGTGATAGACGAGAAGAGAGATAGATGAGAAGTGATAGATGAGAAGAGATAGATGAGAAAAGAGATAGATGAGAAGTGATAGATGAGAAGAGAGATAGAGAGATAGATGAGAAGAGAGATAGATGAGAAGTGATAGATGAGAAGAGAGATAGATGAGAAGTGATATATGAGAAGAGAGATATGAGAAGTGATAGATGAGAAGATAGATAGATAGATAGATAGATAGATAGATAGATAGATAGATAGATAGATAGATAGATGAGAAGAGAGATAGATGAGAAGTGATAGATGAGAAGATAGATAGATAGATAGATAGATGAGTTTGAATGAGTTTGAATGGCTCAGTAATAGTACATAGAATGGAAGCTTCATTGAGTTTAATGGGCTTCAGTGTGATTAGATTTGAATTTTTGACAGTTGGAGTTTGATGGAATGTTCAGATTTTCAATGGGAGTCAATGGGAGTTTTTTCCAGTTTTAATCAGCACTTTTAGGAAAACCGTAAGTCGGATCAGTCTGAAAAGATATAGCACACGAAGTCAGAACAGTCTGAAGGTCTAGTCCGAGTTTGGTGGTTGTACCTTGAACAGTCTAGGAGGAGTAGCATTTAGAAATTTAGTCTAAGAAGAATAATAATAACTAGATAAAAAAGTTTGAGGACAAACTTTAAGTTGGCTTGAAAAAGCCGGTCCAGAAAGTTTGAAGTAGTTTTAAAAGTGTGAAGTTTGACAGTTTTCAGTTTAAAAGTTTAAGTTTTAGTTTAGTAGTTAGATTTAACATTAGGTTAATCACTATTAGCATGTAGCTATTCACTGCTAGCATGTGTAGCATGTTGGAAGTCCTGATTGCTAGCATGAGTCAAAAGAGCCAACCGCCATGTCGCTACGATGTTCTTATGCAGAGATATAGATCTTGCAAAACGGTTGCTAGGGTACTCTGTTTGGTTGCTAGGGAGTGGCTTGGCAGCTACCAGTGATGATACTCCAAAGGCTGCTTGACAATATAAACCAACCCCCATGTCGCTACGATGTTCTTATGCAGAGATATAGATTTTGCAAAACGGTTGCTAGGGTACTCTGTTTGGTTGCTAGGGAGTGGCTTTGCAGCTACCAATGATGATACTCCAAAGGCTGCTTGACAATAAAAACCAACCCCCATATCTGGACGATGTTCTGATGCAGAGTTATAGATTTTGCAAAACAGTTGCTAGGGTACTCTGTCTGGTTGCTAGGGAGTGGCTTTGCAGCTACCAATGATGATACTCCAAAGGCTGCTTGACAATATAAACCAACCCCCATGTCTGTACGATGTTCTGATGCAGAGATATAGATTTTGCAAAACGGTTGCTAGGATACTCTGTTTGGTTGCTAGGGAGTGGCTTTGCAGCTACAAATGATGATACTCCAAAGGCTGCTTGACAATATAAACCAACCCGCATGTCTGTACAATGTTCTGATGCAGAGATATAGATTTTGCAAAACGGTTGCTAGGGTACTCTGTTTGGTTGCTAGGGAGTGGCTTTGCAGCTACCAATGATGATACTCCAAAGGCTGCTTGACAATATAAACCAACCCCCATGTCTGTACGATGTTCTGATGCAGAAATATAGATTTTGCAAAACGGTTGCTAGGGTACTCTGTTTGGTTGCTAGGGAGTGGCTTTGCAGCTACAAATGATGATACTCCAAAGGCTGCTTGACAATATAAACCAACCCGCATGTCTGTACAATGTTCTGATGCAGAGATATAGATTTTGCAAAACGGTTGCTAGGGTACTCTGTTTGGTTGCTAGGGAGTGGCTTTGCAGCTACCAATGATGATAATCCAAAGACTGCTTGACAATATAAACCAAACCCCATGTCTGTACGATGTTCTGATGCAGAGATATAGATTTTGCAAAACGGTTGCTAGGGTACTCTGTTTGGTTGCTATCAATGATGATACTCCAAAGGCTGCTTGACAATATAAACCAACCCCCATGTCTGTATGATGTTCTGATGCAGAGATATAGAATTTGCAAAACGGTTGCTAGGGTACTCTGTTTGGTTGCTAGGGAGTTGCTTGTCAGCTACCAGTGATGATACTCCAAAGTCTGCTTGACATTGTAAACCAACCCCCATGTCTGTACGATGTTCTGATGCAGAGATATAGATTTTGCAAAACGGTTGCTAGGGTACTCCATTTGGTTGCTAGGGAGTGGCTTGGCAGCTACCAGTGATGATACTCCAAAGGCTGCTTGACATTATAAACCAACCCCCATGTCTCTATGATGTTCTGATGCAGAGATATAGATTTTCCAAAATGGTTGCTAGGGTACTCTGTTTGGTTGCTAGGGAGTGGCTTGGCAGCTACCAGTGATGATAGATAGATAGACAGATAGATAGATAGAAAGATAGATAGATAGATAGATAGATGAGTTTGAATGAGATAGATAGATAGATAGATAGATGAGTTTGAATGAGATAGATAGATAGATAGATAGATGAGTTTGAATGAGTTAGATAGATAGATAGATAGATAGATAGATAGATGAGTTTGAATGAGATAGATATAGATAGATAGATAGATAGATAGATAGATAGATAGATGAGTTTGAATGAGTTAGATAGATAGATAGATAGATGAGTTTGAATGAGATAGATAGATAGATAGATAGATAGATAGATAGATGAGTTTGAATGAGTTAGATAGATAGATAGATAGATAGATAGATAGATAGATAGATAGAGTTTAATGAGTTTCAATGGATTAGAAATAGTACATAGAATGGCAGTTGAGTCTAATTGAGTTTTTGAGTCTAATGGGCTTCCATAGTTGGAATTTTAATTTTGACAGTTGGAATTTGAAAGCCTTGGCTCATTTGAACATTCCGTCAATGAAAGTCAATGGGATTTTTCCGAGCTTTAATAGTCATTTTTAGGAAAACCGTAAGTCGGATCAGTTAGAAAAGATATAGCACACTAAGTCAGAACAGTTTGAAGGTCTAGTCCGAGTTTGGAGTTTGTGGAGTTAAAGCTCTAGGAGGAGTTAGTCTTGGAAATTCAAGTAAGAATAATAATAATAATAACTAGAATGTACATTTCCTGAAGAAAATGTGAATGGTGCTTGCAGTGGCAAAATCGCCACTCGGTTGCTAGGCGGTTGCTAAGGTACTTGGTGTGGTTGCTAAGGTGTTGCTAGGCGGTTGATAGGGTGTTCTGGGCGGTTGCTAGGTGGTTGCTAGGCGGTTGCTATGGTAACCTGGGTGGTTGCTAGGGTGTTGCTAGGCAGTTACTAAGGTACTTGGGGTGGTTGCTAAGGTGTTGCTAGGCGGTTGCTAGGGTGTTCTGGGCGGTTGCTAGGCTGTTGCTATGGTAACCTGGGTGGTTGCTAGGGTGTTGCTAGGCAGTTACTAAGGTACTTGGGGTGGTTGCTAAGGTGTTGCTAGGCGGTTGCTAGGGTGTTCTGGGCGGTTGCTAGGCTGTTGCTATGGTAACCTGGGTGGTTGCTAGGGTGTTGCTAGGGAGTTGCTAAGGTACTTGGGTGGTTGCTAAGGTGTTGCTAGGCGGTTGCTAAGGTACTTGGGGTGGTTGCTAAGGTGTTGCTAGGCGGTTGCTAGGGTGTTCTGGGTGGTTGCTAGGCGGTTGCTATGGTAACCTGGGTGGTTGCTATGGTGTTACTAGGTGGTTGATAGTTGTCACAGATACTTACTATGGAGTTTCTATAGAGTTCTTAGCATGTTCTCAGCCCACTTGAGCACTTAGCTAATCACTATTAGCATGTAGCTATTCACTGCTAGCATGTGTAGCATGTTGAAAGTACAGTTTGCTAGCATGAGTCAAAAAAGCCAACCCTCATGTCTGTACGATGTTCTGATGCAGAGATATAGGCCTTGCTAAATAGTTGCTAGGGTACTCTGTTTGGTTGCTAGGGAGTGGCTTGGCAGCTGCCAATGATGATACACCAAAGGCTGCTTGCCAGTATGAATGATATAAACCAACCCCCATGCCTGTATGATATTCAGATTTGAAGATATCCCTCTATGCTTTGGGTTGTTAGGGTGCTCTAAATGGTTGCTAGGGCGTGGCTATGAAGTGTTGAAGGTGATTCGTGATTGGCCGTTTGCTGCCCCGAGTCAAATGAGCCCATCCTCATGTTTCTATGACACTTCTATCCAAAAATATTAATTTGATCTTTTTCAATGGAAGTCTATGAAGCTTGTTACTAAGGTGCTCTATATGGTTGCTAGGGCGTGGCTTGATAGCTTCACAATGATCCTGAGAGACTGATTGGTTGCCTGAGTAAAATAAGCCCACCCCCTTGTCTCTATGTCACTGTGATCAATAGTGAGTGAGTGAGAGAAAGGGTTCTAAGGGCCTGCGTGTGTGAGTGTGTGTGAGAAAGTGACAGTTGAAATTCAAATTTCTGAACATTCCGCCATTGAAAGTCAATGGGACTTTTTTGGCCGCTTTTTCGCCCCCTGTGCGAACATCGTTGGTCCGATCGCTTATAAAAGTCATAGCACACCTCTCCTCAATGAGCCGGTCGATTTGACACCTCATTCATGGGTCTAGGACAAACGCTGCGGGAGGAGTAGCACGCAGAAATAAAAGTGGAAGAAAATGAGTGTCTGTGTCTGAGAGAGAAAGGCTTCTAAGGGCCTGCGTGTGTGAGTGTGTGTGAGAAAGTGACAGTTGAGAGAGACGGAATGTTCGTGAATTTGAATTTTTCAATGTAAGTCAATGGGACTTTTTTGACCGCTTTTTCGTCCGCTGTGTGAACATCGTTGGTCCGATCGCTTATAAAAGTCATAGCACACCTGTCCTCAATGAGCCGGTCGATTTGACACCTCATTCATGGGTCTAGGACAAAAACTGCGGGAGGAGTAGCGCGCAGAAATTGTGTCCAGAAGAAGAAGAAGAAGAATAATAAGTATGAGCAATAATAAGAATGGAGCTTTGCCTTTGGCAAGCACCATTAACTAGAATGTACATTTCCTGAAGAAAATGTGAATGGTGCTTGCAGTGGCAAAATTTGGCACCGGTTGCTAGGGTGCTGTAATTGGTTGCTAGGGCGTGGCTATGAAGTTGCTGTGTCACTACTTATTGGCTGGCCGAATCAAAAGAGCCCAGCCCCAAGTCTCTATGACCTTCTGATCGAAAGATATGATCTCACAGATTTTGACCCAATGTTAAGTCTATGGGAGTTTTTTCAGCCGTTTTTTTCGTACGCTGTGCGAACATCGTACACCCGATCGCTTAGAAAAGTCATAGCACACTTCTCCTCAATAAGCCGGTCGATTTGACACCTCATTTGTGGGTCTACGACAAACGGTGCGGGGCGAGTTACGCGCCAAAGTTTTGTTCAGGTGAATAGTAATTACAATACTAGAATGTACATTTCCTTAAGAAAATGTGAATGGTGCTTGCAGTGGCAAAATTCGGCACCGGTTGCTAGGCGGTTGCTAAGGTACTTGGGGTGGTTGCTAAGGTGTTGCTAGGCGGTTGCTAGGGTGTTCTGGGCGGTTGCTATGGTAACCTGGGTGGTTGCTATGGTGTTACCAGGTGGTTGGTAGTTGCCACAGATAGTTACTATGGAGTTTCTATAGAGTTCTTAGCATGTTCTCAGCCCACTTTAGCACTTAGCTAATCACTATTAGCATGTAGCTATTAACTGCTAGCATGTGTAGCATGTTGCAAGTACAGTTTGCTAGCATGAGTCAAAAAAGCCAACCCCCATGTCTCTACGATGTTCTGATGCAGAGATATAGGCATCGCTAAATGGTTGCTAGGGTACTCTGTTTGGTTGCTAGGGAGTGTCTTGGCAGTTGCCAATGATGATACTCCAAAGGCTGCTTGACAATATAAACCAACCGCCATGTCTTTATGATGTTCTGATGCAGAGATATGGATCTTGAAAAACGGTTGCTAGGGTAATCTGGTTGGTTGCTAGGGAGTGGCCTGGCAGCTACCAATGATGATACTCCAAAGGCTGCTTGACAATATAAACCAACCCACATGTCTTTACGATGTTCTGATGCAGAGATATAGATCTTGCTAAACGGTTGCTAGGGTACTCTGTTTGGTTGCTAGGGAGTGGCTTGGCAGCTACCAATGATGAACTCCAAACGCTGCTTGACAATATAAACCAACCCCCATGTCTGTATGATGCTCTGATGCAGAGATATAGGTCTCGCTACACGGTTGCTAGGGTACTCTGTTTGGTTGCTAGGGAGTGTCCTGGCAGCTGCCACTGATGATACACCAAAGGATGTTTGCCAGTATGAATGATATAAACCAACCCCCATGCCACTATGATATTCAAATTTGAAGATATCCCTCTATGCTTTGGGTTGCTAGGGTGCTCTAAATGGTTGCTAGGGCGTGGCTATGAAGTGTTCAAGGTGATTTGTGATTGGCCGTTTGTTACCCCGAGTCAAATGAGCCCACCCTCATGTTTCTATGACACTTTTATCCAAAGATATTCCTTTGATCTTTTTCAATGGAAGTCTATGGAACTTGTTGCTATGGTGCTCTATATGGTTGCTAGGGCGTGGCTTGATAGCTTCACAATGATCCTGAGAGACTGATTGGTTGCCTGAGTAAAATGAGCCCACCCCTTCTCTCTATGTCATTGTGATCCAGAGTTATGTTCAATACAAAATCCCTATGTAATTTCCCATAGTAGGAAAAACACAGTACTTCCTGGTTCATGGGCACGGCTTCACCATAGTATGTCTATAGGGCAACTTTGGGCAGCTCTTGTGCCCCAGGGGTACAACTTACACCCCATTTTGAGCTATGGTCTGACAGAGCCTGTCAGCCCCTTCAATCGTGGTGACCACATGTTTCTACGAAATTCTCGTTAGGAGCTATGACTCGTCAAAGTTTGTCACAATGCAAAGTCTATGGGATTTTTTTCGCTACTTTTTCGCCCGCCGGACGAACATCGTACACTCGATCGCTTATAAAAGTCATAGCACACCACTCCTCAATAAGCCGGTCGATTTGACACCTCATTCATGGGTCTAGGACAAACGGTGCGGGACTAGTTACGCGCAGACGAAATGTGTGGAAGAATAATAATAATAACTAGAATGTACATTTCCTGAAGAAAATGTGAATGGTGCTTGCAGTGGCAAAATTCGGTACCCGGTTGCTAGGGTGCTGTAATTGGTTGCTAGGGCGTGGCTATGAAGTCACTACTTATTGGCGGCTTGATAGCCGAGTCAAAAGAGCCCAGCCCCAAGTCTCTATGACCTTCTAAACCAAAGATATGATCTCACAGATTTGGCCCCCATGTTAAGTCTATGGGAGTTTTTTCAGCCGTTTTTTCGTACGCTGTGCGAACATCGTACACCCGATCGCTTAGAAAAGTCATAGCACACCTCTCCTCAATAAGCCGGTCGATTTGACACCTCATTCGTGGGTCTACGACAAACGGTGTGGAACGAGTTACGCGCCAAAGTTTTGTTCAGGTGAATAGTAATTACAATACTAGAATGTACATTTCCTGAAGAAAATGTGAATGGTGCTTGCAGTGGCAAAATTCGGTACCGGCTGCTAGGGTGCTGTAATTGGTTGCTAGGGCGTGGCTATGAAGTCACTACTTATTGGCTGCTTGATAGGCCGAGTCAAAAGAGCCCAGCCCCAAGTCTCTATGACCTTCTAAACCAAAGATATGATCTCACAGATTTGGTCCCCATGTTAAGTCTATGGGAGTTTTTTCAGCCGTTTTTTTGTACGCCGTGCGAACATCGTACACCCGATCGCTTAGAAAAGTCAAAGCACACCTCTCCTCAATAAGCCGGTCGATTTGACACCTCATTCGTGGGTCTACGACAAACGGTGCGGGACGAGTTACGCGCCAAAGTTTTGTTCAGGTGAATAGTAATTACAATACTAGAATGTACATTTCCTGAAGAAAATGTGAATGGTGCTTGCAGTGGCAAAATTCGGCACCGGTTGCTAGGGTGCTGTAATTGGTTGCTAGGGTACTTGGGGTGGTTGCTAAGGTGTTGCTAGGCGGTTGCTAGGGTGTTCTGTGTGGTTGCTAGGCGGTTGCTAAGGTACTTGGGTAGTTGCTAGGGTGTTGCTAGGCAGTTGCTAAGGTACTTGGGGTGGTTGCTAAGGTGTTGCTAGGCGGTTGCTAGGGTGTTCTGGGTGGTTGCTAGGCGGTTGCTAAGGTACTTGGGGTGGTTGCTAGGGTGTTGCTAGGCAGTTGCTAAGGTACTTGGGGTGGTTGTTAAGGTGTTGCTAGGCGGTTGCTAGGGTGTTCTGGGTGTTTGCTAGGCGGTTGTTATGGTAACCAGGGTGGTTGCTAGGGTGTTGCTAGGCAGTTGCTAAGGTACTTGGGGTGGTTGCTAAGGCGTTGCTAGGCGGTTGCTATGGTGTTCTGGGTGGTTGCTATGTGGTTGCTATGGTAACCAGGGTGGTTGCTAGGGTGTTGCTAGGCAGTTGCTAAGGTACTTGGGGTGGTTGCTAAGGTGTTGCTAGGCGGTTGCTAGGATGTTCTGGGTGGTTGCTAGGCGGTTGCTAGGCGGTTGCTATGGTAACCAGGGTGGTTGCTAGGGTGTTGCTAGGCAGTTGCTAAGGTACTTGGGGTGGTTGCTAGGCAGTTGCTAGGCGGTTGCTATGGTAACCAGGGTGGTTGCTAGGGTGTTGCTAGGCAGTTGCTAAGGTACTTGGGGTGGTTGCTAAGGTGTTGCTAGGCGGTTGCTAGGGTGTTCTGGGTGGTTGCTAGGCGGTTGCTATGGTAACCCAGGTGGTTGCTAGGGTGTTGTTAGGCAGTTGCTAAGGTACCTGGGGTGGTCACTATGGTGTTGCTAGGCGGTTGCTAGGGTGTTCTGGGTGGTTGCTAGGCGGTTGCTATGGTAACCTGGGTGGTTGCTAGGGTGTTGCTAGGCAGTTGCTAAGGTACCTGGGGTGGTCACTACGGTGTTGCTAGGCGGTTGCTAGGGTGTTCTGGGTGGTTGCTAGGCGGTTGCTATGGTAACCCAGGTGGTTGCTAGGGTGTTGCTAGGCAGTTGCTAAGGTACCTGGGGTGGTCACTATGGTGTTGCTAGGCGGTTGCTAGGGTGTTCTGGGCGGTTGCTAGGCGGTTGCTATGGTAACATGGGTGGTTGCTAGGTGTTGCTAGGAGTTGCTAAGGTACCTGGGGTGGTCACTACGGTGTTGCTAGGTGGTTGCTATGGTGTTCTGGATGGTTGCTAGGCGGTTGCTATGGTAACCTGGGTGGTTGCTATGGTGTTACTAGGTGGTTGGTAGTTGTCACAGATAGTTACTATGAAGTTTCTTTAGAGTTCTTAGCATGTTCTTAGCCCACTTTAGCACTTAGCTAATCACTATTAGCATGTAGCTATTCACCGCTAGCATGTGTAGCATGTTGGAAGTCCAGTTTGCTAGCATAAGTCAAAAGAGCCAACCGCCATGTCTCTATGATGCTCTGATGCAGAGATATAGATCTTGCTAAACGGTTGCTAGGGTACTCTGTTTGGTTGCTAGGGAGTGGCTTGGCAGCTACCAATGATGATACTCCAAAGGCTGCTTGACAATATAAACCAACCCCCATGTATTTACGATGTTCTGATGCAGAGATATAGATCTTGTTAAACGGTTGCTAGGGTACTCTGTTTGGTTGCTAGGGAGTGGCTTGGCAGCTGCCACTGATGATACACCAAAGGATGTTTGCCAGTATGAATGATATAAACCAACACCCATGCCACTATGATATTCAAATTTGAAGATATCCCTCTATGCTTTGGGTTGCTAGGGTGCTCTAAATGGTTGCTAGGGCGTGGCTATGAAGTGTTGAAGGTGATTCGTGATTGGCCGTTTGCTGCCCCGAGTCAAATGAGCCCACCCTCATGTTTCTATGACACTCCTATCCAAAGATATTCCTTTGATCTTTTTCAGTGGAAGTCTATGGAACTTGTTGCTATGGTGCTCTAAATGGTTGCTAGGGCGTGGCTTGATAGCTTCAAAATGATCCTGAGAGACTGATTGGTTGCCTGAGTAAAATGAGCCCACCCCCTTGTCTCTATGTCATTGTGATCCAGAGTTATGTTCAATACAAAATCCCTATGTAATTTCCCATAGTAGGAAAAACACAGTACTTCCTGGTTCATGGGCACGGCTTCACCATAGTATGTCTATGGGGCAACTTTGGGCAGCTCTTGCGCCCCAGGGGTACAACATACACCCCATTTTGAGGTATGGTCTGAGAGAGCCTGTCAGCCTCTTCAAACGTGGTAACTCACATGTTTCTACGAAATTCTCGTTAGGAGCTATGACTCGTCAAAGTTCGTCGCAATGTTAAGTCTATGGGATTTTTCGCCCGATTTTTCGCCCGCCGGACGAACATCGTACACCCGATCGCTTATAAAAGTCATAGCACACCACTCCTCAATAGGCCGGTCGATTTGACACCTCATTCGTGGGTCTATGACAAAAACTGCGGGACGAGTTACGCGCAGACGAAAGTGTCCAGAAGAAGAAGAATAATAATAAGTATGCAGAAGATTAAGAATGGAGCTTTGCCTTTGGCAAGCACCATTAACTAGAATGTACATTTCCTGAAGAAAATGTGAATGGTGCTTGCAGTGGCAAAATTCGGCACC